>NC_072824.1:4865000-5165000 GCF_027744805.1 Dunckerocampus dactyliophorus
TCTTAACTGTTTGACTTTATTCTTGTCAAATGTCTGCTGTTTTTTTCATTTCTGCTGTTACGTTCAGTATTTTTCATCATTTTCTTCTCATAATATTCTCACTTTATTCCCATAATATCTTCACTTTATTTCCTTAATATAATTTTTCCCAATCCTAACGTACAACTTTATTCTTTGTTTTGTGTGTTTCTCATAATATTAGGTCTTTTTCTTTTAATTATATCATTTTTCTTTCATATTTCAGCTCTGTGCTACTAAGATCACATTCTTTTTCCTCATTTTATGACTTTATTCTCGTAAAATTGCGACTTTTTCTTGTTAGAATATGCCTTTTTTCTCCTAACATTTTTGCATTATTGTCAAATTTCTTCCCATAATATTTTTATTCTGACTTTTTCACCCCCAAACCAATTTTCCAAGAATTACAACTTTATTTTTAGTCTTTGTTTTGATTGTCCCCCGGGTTGTTGGTGCCAGGTCCGCACATTGGACGCCCCTGCTCTAAAGTCACAAAAAAGTTTGAATTTGAACCACAGCTGCACACGACGACACACAAAACCTCAACGTACGTCACAAATCTTCACTATTTTTTTTTCACTGAAATTAAAAAATATAATAAAACAAATAAATAAAAACGTAAAATGTTGGAACCTCTTACATCCATCGAGGTGGTCCAATTCGGAATTCAGCCAAACTTTGTTGAACTATACGCCCCACAAATCCCCATCAGGAATTAAGTCAAATGTTAGCCATGCTAGCGTAGCTATGTTAGCTACAGCGCTAACATAACATGATCACATCATGCTAGGTTGGTGTCTTTGCTGAAGAAAAGCTAAATGATCAAACTTACAGCTCCCACGTCTGTAGCTGGCTCGCGGATTACTTTAAGATGCGTAGCAAAGCCTGTTTTTCTACACAGCTTTCCTCTGTCAAGTGGTGGGCGTCGTAGGCATAGATTTACGAGGTATTCACGAGTACTCACGAGTAAAGTATTATAGTATTTAATTAATGGAACGGATATTGAAAAAGTGGAAGAATATAAATTCCTTGGGGTTATAATAGATGAAAAAATGAGTTGGAAATCTCATATTAAATATATACAGCAAAAGGTGGCGAGAAATATCTCTATATTGAATAAAGCAAAATATGTTCTTGATCAAAAATCACTCCACACTCTGTACTGTTCCTTAGTATTACCATATTTCATGTATTGTGTGGAGATATGGGAAATAATTACAAAAGCAATCTTCATTCACTCACTGTACTGCAAAAAAGATCTGTGAGGATCATTCATAATGCCAAGTATAGAGAACATACAAACCCTTTATTTTTAAAATCACAGATATTAAAATTCGCAGATTTAGTACACTTTCAAACCGCTAGAATAATGTATAAAGTTAATAATAACTCGTTACCCAAAAATCTAATCAAGTATTTCTCAATCAGAGAGGAGAAATATGATCTTAGAGGAAAATTAAACCTAAAACATTTATATGCGAGAACTACGCTGAAAAGCCACAGCATTTCCGTGTGTGGAATTAAATTATGGAACGGATTGAGTAAAGAACTCAAACAATGTACAGAGATGAGCACATTCAAAAAACAATACAAGCAGTTGATGTTTGCTAAATACAAGGCAGAAGAGTCCTGATTGTTCTGTCAGGTTTGTTATTTTATTTTATTTATTTTTTTATTTTCTATTTTATTTTATTTTATTTTATTTTATTTTTTATTTATTTAATTAATTTTTTTTTTTTTAATTTATTTATTTTTATTTATTTATTTATTTATTTATTTTTATAATTTTCTTTGTTGTGTTTAAAAAAAAAATAAAAAAAAGCTTTGTTCTTATTTATTTATTTATTTATTTAGTATTGTCATCATTATTATAATTATTATGAATGTTCTCTCCTTTTTTTGGGGGGGAGGGTTATCCCACCGTTATCTATTATGTGTTATCCTGACTATCACTGAAAACATGACATGGAATCCAGGAAGTGAACTACATGTACTGTACTAGATGTAGAATGGACGGGGGGTAGGATTAAATAAGCTTTGCTTCTTCCTACTCCCTTTGGACATGTGGAACTGTCAAAGAATGATTCACGAGATGTATTCCATTGTAACCTTCATGTTCAAATAAACTAAACCAAACCAAACCAAACCATAGTATGTGAGGATTCCAGTGTATGAAAAACATGTGGTTGTCCTCCAAGGGTAAAAAGTGCGGCCACGGTGTTCATGCCAATCCCTATCCGCCTTGCAAGAGAGGGATCATTCAGTTTCCATCAAGCAGAACAATCCCAGCTTCCCCACAATCGTCTCGTTCTACATTTCACACCTCAGCGGGCTGCCAAGTCGTCGCTACGTTTCCCGTCCTGCGTTCCTCGGCGCGCCAACACGTCGCCCACGCCAACACCCCGTGTCGTTTCTGAATAGTTCATCAAAAAAGTCGCGTTTGTGGCGTGGAGGACATTTGTGAGAACGGGAAGACACAGCGATGCTTTTTTTTTTTTTACATTCTTTAGACACTTTGTCATCTACACATGACCCACTTTGCAAAAGACCCTAGAATTTGTCACAGAAACCAACAAATACAGCAGTTTTCTTCTAATTATGGGCCTGCAAGCCCATCTTATTATCCCTCATACTGTTTTGTTATTACCTCATTCTGATGCAACTAATGCTGGACCAACTGTCTCCATCGTAGGTAGTTTGAAAACAGGCCGCTTGATTAGGAACACCCCCTCAGCCCATACCGTGTGAAGACCCCCCACATATGTTATATGACTGGATATGTCTCGGTCGGGGAGGGAGTCCTATGTATATTTGGCAACATTCTGTGTAACCATGGCAACATTACTGACCAACAAAGTTGAAAACGGGACACTTGATTAGGAACACAAAATGTGAACGTTTGAAATGCTGCTGCAAAGTGAGTCCATATTAATCACTGAATCCAAAAGAAGCGATTTAAAGATGGTGTTATTGATAAAAGACACCTTCCTGCGTGGCGGAGGGACATTTTCACGGAAGACATGACATGTGGACAAAATCACGTTAAAAGGACCTCCTAATGAGGCAAGCGCAGAAGAAGTTTATGGGGCGGGAAGAGCGAGCGCATGGCATCTCCACAGCCAAACTTTCCTCTTCGTCCAGATGTGACGTCGTGTAACTCGCAGCTGCCCGTTTAACGGCGTTGGTGGCGGTGTTACGTCTCACGTGAGCTTAGCGGTGGCTATATTTCTGCTTGAAAGCCTCTCCGCCGCTACAAAAAAGGCTTTGATGCGGTGCTGAAAACGCTGAAGAGGCAGCTGTGAGGATGTTTAAAGTGGACCCGTGTGACCATTTAGGTCTGAATTAGTTTCTGACGCTGACCTTGGATCAGCTGCAGCCTGCAAGGAAGGCAGGTAGGAATGAAGAGCCACTCACCGATGGGTTGTTGTGAAAACACACACATCCACCATCATCAGACAATTACCGAAGTGTCCCTGCTTGATGGCGGCCAATCTTGCTCAGATTTGAAACACACGTGCTTGTCAGTCCCCTAAAGGTGCGTACCACATTTCACCCTGATTGGCCGAAACATCCTAAGGTTACAGTGAGTGCTTTGTAAGGCGCGTTGAGCGGTGGGAGAAATTTCAAGTCAATCCGACTTACGGGGTTTAATAACCGCGCCACCATGTGGTGTTTTAAAAATACAGTCATTTAAAAAATATATTTTTCAAATTTTTGGGGGGGGAAAAATGTTTTAATTTTAATTGAATTACTGTAAAATAAAATAACATTTTAAATAAATGTCATTTTGGAAGAAATGTAGATAAAAAATGCATTAAAAATGAAACAATTATAAACAAAATAATAGATGAATTTTAAAAATGTAATACGTAATTTTAAATACATGTCAATTTTAAACAATTTTATAAATTTTAGAACAAATGTAAATAAAAAAAAATATTAAAAATAAAACTATTATAAACAAAATAATCACTGAATAAAATAAATGTCAATAAAATAAGTAAATAACATTTCATTCATTTTGGAATAAACATAGATAAAAAAAGATTAAAAATAAAACAATGATAAACAAAATAGTAAATGAATAAAACATATTTTCAATACAGGTCAATGAAATAGATGAATCCAAATATTTTAAATACCTATAATATTTTAAATGTCAATATAAATAAGTAAATGTTAATAAATTAAGTAAATGTTAGAATAAATGTAAATTTAAAAATATATTACAATCAAACAAATTAAACAAACAAAAAAAGGAATAAAATACATTTATCTTTATGTGTCAGATTGTTTAAATAATGCAAATAATAACCACATACACGTAATAAATGAGTTAAGGTAAATTATAAGCACACGGCACCCGCAGTAACACTGTCTGCATGCATGTTATGTAACATTACTGAAGAATCACTGTGTCAGAGAACAGCATCAGCGAGGGGTGGGCGGGGGGGCATGTTGGCTAGTGGGGGTGAGGCGCTGACCCAACATGTAATGAAAGAAAGTGGAGGGAAAGTAAAGACCAGTGGACAGGATGACATGAAGCCAGTGCAGCGGGGGTGGGGGGTGGGGGTAGGGGGGTGGTGTTTCGGGGGCAGTTCAAATGTGGGGGGCGGGCAGACAATGAATTGAGGCAAAACATTTCAACTATAAATAACTGAGTTATTTGCAGCAACACTGACGGCCCTGCTTCCTTTCCTCACGCTACCTCCTTCCCCCTGCTCCATCCTTCCTTCCCTCCTCACTGATGCTGACGCTCTCACCCCTCAGGGGGCGCCAGTGAGCGACCACCCGACGCTTGTGACCTTCATTGAACGAGTGGAGGCAGGAAAAAATGTTAAAACACAAGAAAGGTGACTGACAAGCACGTGGCTGACGTCTTTGCAGGGACACCTCAACGATTGTCCATAAGTCACTGAGCATTTGTCTAATGATTATAAAACTTGGAGAATATCCGTAGTTCAGGGGTGTCCAAACTGTTTCCAGTGAAAAATGAAAGGATGCAACTTTGCCACTTTGGTATTTTGTAAAGATATGCTAAGAAGTGATATTTATTTCAAGAAAAAACTGCATCTCAGCTTTGTCATATTTGTGAAAATGTCTTTTATTTCTATGAACTTGGGTCTTTGCCCTTTTTTCTCTGTTTGCCGGATCATGACTTCATAATATTATGAATCTTGACTTTATTCCCATAATATAACTTTTTCCCCAAACCAATTTTCTAAAAAATAACACCTTTATTTTGTTTTGTTTGTTTCATATAATATTTCAACTTTTTTTTTATTCCGTTTTTTTTAGATTTCAACTCTGTGCTACTAAAATGACATTATTTATCCTTATAATTACGAGTTTATGACTTTCGTTTTATTAGAATACAACTTTTTTCATTTCTTAAAAAAAATTCCAGCTTATTCAACGTTTTTCTTGTCAATTTTCTTCTCACAGTTATGACTTTATTTCCATAATATTTTGACTTTATTCTCGTAGCATTATAACTTTTTCCACAACTTCATTTACCAAAAATTTCAATTCTGTTTGTTGTTTTGTTTGTTTAATATAATATAATATTATAATATAATATAATGTAATAATATCATTATTATAATATTACGATGTCAAAAGAATAACATATTTTTTCTTTAAGATTTCGGCTCTATGCTACTACAATGACATTTTTTTTTATGCTCATAATATTGCCACTTTTTACGACTTTGTTCATTTCTTTTTTTTGTTAAATTTCCAACTAATTCAGCTTTCTTATTGTAACTTTTCTTCCAGTAATTATGACTTCATTCTCATAATATTTCGACTTAATTCTCATAACATTATAACTTCTTCCGGAACCTAATTTCCCATCAATTAAATTGTATTTGTTGTTTCACATAATATTAAAATAATAAAAAAAAGGTATATATGATACTAAACTTAAATTAGTTTTTAACTTAATATTACAACGTTAAAATTACGACCTTTTCTCTCTTCATTCTTGTAAAATTACTGTCAATTTTTCAATTTTTGGTGTTTTTATTTATTTATTTATTTATTATTATTACTTTTCTTGTTAAATTATATTTTTAGAATGTGCCGCGGGCCAATAAGAAACCAAAGCGCACTTTGGCCACCCCTGCTGTATGCCATTATAAGCATTATCAACACAACCCATAGGGGGCGCCACTAGCATCCTTTAGAAAGTGTTGCTTAAAAGTTGGTCCGGCATCCTTGAGCAAGCTTCGCAAAGCCCCAGCTGGTCCTGATGCTGCGTCACCAGCGTTACCGTCCTCCCATGGTGATATTCACAAACGTGTCCACACAGAGACCAGTTTGTGTCTTTGTGACCCGCTAACAGGGTTTATAGGCCATCAGCGCCGGTTGCTATGGACCTATGTCAGCCTTTGAACAGCCGTTGCTATGCAGCGAGCGAGCGAGTGAGCGAGCGAGGCAGCGCAAAGAGCCAGAGGCTCATGCAGTGGATGAGTCATTGCCCCTCCCCCCACCCGGACCTCCCTTCACTCACACATGTACCCCCCTGTGTTCCTTACACACACACACACACACACACACACACACACACACTTGGTCATGTACACAAACAACGGTGCACCCCCCGGTGGTCTGTCAAACATGGCTGACGGCACACACACACACACACACACACACACACACAATGCAGACTTATTGTAACCTGTTGTGATGTGTGCACTGTAGCTGACACGCCCTCCGCTACGCTCGGCGTGTGCATTGCGGGTCGGAAAATCTGAACGTCAGCGTTACGTCGCGGTCCTCCCTCGCCGCGCGCTGCAATAAAGGCGCTTAATTCCCTCCATCAATCCAGCCTCAAGTGAGTCGATGGACAAATTAAGCGCCATTAGGATCAAATTAAGATGAGTGTGGATTCACCGTGTCATAAAAAGGCGGCGGGATGAATAAGAGCGTAAACACGTCATTGCGTTTGCACACGCTCATCGCTATCAGCGCTAACGGCCTCATACTCGGCTGTGTGCTCGTAAAAACAAAAACACAATGGCCATGATATTTACTAACCATTTGGAGTAATGTTAACAAGGTCTTGTAGTACCAATTTGTTCCTGAAGAGGAGACAAGGTGGTAAATTTGGACAAAAACCCCATCGGATGTCACAATTTATTAATTTTTTTACATTAGAGGCATTGATGATACCCTGGTATAATGAAGAATGTGGTGGTTTGTGCGAGGGCCCATTTATTACTGCTAGCAGCTTTAAGCAATGTCCGCAAGTGACAGCTATAGCCCGCTAATAGAGATCACGTTTGGACAAAAAACTCCATCAGGCTCCCCAATTGTTTTTTTTACATTACTGGCACCCTGGTATGGATTGTGTTGAAAATACTTTGACGATGATAGCCTGGTGTGATGAATCATATGTGGATACACTTTGTGCGAGGTCCTATTCAATGCTGCTTGCAGCTTTAAGCAATGTCCGCAAGGGACAAATATAGCCCCCTAATACAGGTAAAATTCCATAAATCAGGAGACCTCACACTAGATACCTGTGGGCGGATGAAAGACACGCTAGCATACATGGAATACAGATATCCTTAGAGACAAATACTCAATGGACAATTAGTTAGGTTTTTCTTGATGGCGGCCATGTTTGTCAATCAATCCTGCTCACATTTCACACACATGTGCTTGTCAGTCCCCTAAAGGTGTGTACCAAATTTTGTGGCAATTGGGCGAAACAGCGGGTGTTTTGTAGAGCGGACGGTGAGAAATTTCAAGTCTGGGGTTTGATAATAGCGCCACCATGTGGTGTACTTGTGGGGAAAAAAGTATAGCACAGGCAACACAGTAGGGGTGTGTGTTTTGACACAGTTTCACGCTTCTGTGTGCAGTGCTTCAGGAGTACAGTAATCCCTCGTTTAGGGCGGGTAATTGGCTCCAGACCCGACCGTGATAAAACGATTCCTTATTATAAATGGAATATTTTTACTAACAAAATACATACAAAACCTGTTTACAACCTACTAAAAACATGTTTTAACATGATTAGAGCCCTCTAGAGATGAGATAACTGTCACGCTTCGCAGGACAGGAGCGTGTACTTCCTGTCCTGCGCCATTATTCTGGCAAGCGATGCTTCCGGGGTGGTGGAAGGAACTGCCACTCCACGCCTGGTGGCCGCACAGCTGCGGTCAATTGTAATCAGTGACAGTTAAAAGACCAGCGCTGTCGTATGCGCCGCGCTGGTTCATTGTTGTTGTCGTCATTTCCATCGTTGATTTTTCCGTGCTGTCACCTACCTGTTTATAGTTTGTATTATCTTTCCCACAGAGTTCCTCTGTCACTTTTAGTTTGTTCCTGTCCTGTGCAATAAAATTACTTTTATTTTTGCACTTCGCCGCCTTCTCTCTGCACCCTGGGGGTCAACCTGCCGACAGCTTCAACGTATCGTGACAATAACACCCCTATAGTCACCTTTACACTCCTATTACCCAATATAGAAGACATAATCAGAGAAAATCATCTATTTAAGACGTAAATAAAACTCCTGTGGTGTCGCAGTAAATGTGTTACAGAGCAAGTAGAGGATGACAGACAGGAAGTGACGTTGGGGGTTTTAGCTTGTTGTGGGCTACGCCCGCAAAGGTAGCCCGTGTTATTGTTTGAAAATGGATAATTTTGGCAAAAATACCTACAATTTGCTTAAATATGCATAATTTATGGGTAACAATACGTCATATTCAAGCTTGTATTAGGAAAAACTGATATAGAGCGAAGCCGCGAAATTTGAAGTGCGATGCGGCGAGGGATGACAGTAGAAAGGTTCCCCAATCGGGTGTCCTCATTTTTTCACACGACTGTATCTCCATTCTGCAAGCGTGTGCTTGTTCGATTCGTCCTCCCCGAGAGGGAAGTGGATTTATTGACTTTGCCGAGTCGTGAGAAGCGCTGCTCACGTTTTGTCAGCCAATATTTAGAAATAGGTCGTAACCGTGTGATTGATGTCGCACGGTTTCCTGCACCGGGCGCCTGGAAGCCAAGCCAGGCAACCACAACGATGCCACAAAGCCTGTGAAGCACTTTTGACTGTAGAATTGTTTCTGTACTTATTAATACGAGATCATAGGAACATTTTGTCGCACAACAAAACATCACATTACTTCCTAATGACCACAATGTCCACTAAAAACATTGCAAATGTGACTTTTTTTCCCTTTTATGTATGCAGCTCTCACTGGGAAAAGTTTGGACACCCCTGGACGACTGCCTTTCATTTTTATATTTGTCCACCAGAGGGTGCTGCTATTTCCCATTCAAAGCATGCAGCAAAATTTTGCAGTATTTCATGCAAGGATGCCAGTGAGTATCACTGTTCATGTTTGGGGTTTTTTCAACAAAAATGTTTGGTCATTATGAACTCAAGTGTGAGTTTTTGTTTTAAATCTGACATTCTAAAAAAAATAACGTGCATGGAAATTAATCATTTTCCGTGAGAAAACTGACTTATGTATAAATATCCATCCATCCCTCCATTTTCTATACCGCTTCTCCTCATTAGGGTCGCGGGGGCATGCTGGAGTCTATCCCAGCTGATTTCGGGCGGCAGGCGGGGTACACCCTGGACTGGTCGCCAGCCAATCAGAGCTTATGTATAAATAAATAAATAAATATTTATTTATTTTATTGTATCTATATACACCCTGGTCAAAATCTTAAGACCAGTTGAAAAATAGCTAGAATTAGCATTTTGCACATTTGGATCTTAATGAGGTTTTAAGTAGAGCTACAATATGCAAAAACAAGAAGGGGAGTGAGACAAAAAGCATTTTGAAAAAGTAACTTATTGAAAACAACAATTAAACTGAAATAGGCTGTTTATCAGCTGATCAAAAGTTTAAGACCACAGGCTATAAAAGCCAAAATCTGCTCAAAATGTTCATGTTATATCAGGAGTGTATAATATATTGACAGCAGTTTTTGGGAAGCTGGATGGAATTTTGTCCGTCTTAACGTCAAATTGGTAACCCTATCATTTTTAAGTTTTCTGCATTCGGAGGTCAATATACTCCAGATCAAAAGACCAGTTGAAAAATTGCAAGAATTCCCATTTTGCACTGTTGGACCTTAAGGAGGTTCAAAATGCAAAAAGAAGAAATGGAAGTGAGACAAGAATTTTTTTGAGTAAGCAATTTATTGCAAACAAGCATTGTAGTGAAACAGGCTGTTCATCAGCTGATCAAAGGTTAAAGAGCACAGACTTTAAAAGGCAAAACTTTGGCAAAAATGTGGATTGAATGTGATTTAGTGGTGAAGAAAGTTTTATTCTCTGATTAGAAAAAAATGTAAACTTGACGGTCCTGATGGCTTCCAACGTTACTGGCATGACAAGGAGATCCCACCTGAGATGTTTTAGACATGACACAGTGGAGGGGGCGCCATCAGGATTCTTCAATGGAGCAATGGAGCTTCAGGTTGTGCAGGGGTGTCAAATGGCAACTGGCTGTGTGGAGATATTACAGGGGGCATCCCTCGTGACTGAAGGCCCTCATCTGTGTGGTAATGACTGGCTTTTTCCACAGGACAACGCTGCACTTCACAAAGGACTTCTTCCAGATGAGTAAGCTCACTCTTTTGGACCATCCTGTGTGTTCCCCTGATCTAAATCCAATGGAGAACATTTGGGGATGGATGGCAAGGGAAGTTTACAAAAATGGACATCAGTTCCAGACAGTGGACGCCCTCCGTGAAGCCATCTTCACCACCTGGAGCAACATTCCCACTAGCCTCCTGGAAACACTGGCATCAAGCATGCCCAAACCCATTTTTCAGCTGATAACAAGAATGGCTCAGCTACTCATTACTCACTCCTTTGTTCAACATTTTATTTCTATTTTAGGGGTGTTGGGGATTTTTTTCAGCTGTGCTCTTAAACTTTTGATCAGCCTATTTGACTTTAATGATTGTTTGCAATAAATTGCTTGTCTCACTGCCATGTCTTCTTTTTGCATTTTGAAGCTCTACTCTGAACCTCCTTAAGATCCAACAGTGCAAAATGTACATTCTTGCCATTTTCCAACTGGTCTTAACATTTAGATCAGGAGTGTACATAGTAAGCGGGTGCCTTTCATCCTCTCCCTGCTTTATTGTTCCGCATGATTCTGCTGACTCGGCGCCCTGGTTCAAGGCTGATTAATCTATTGATTATTCACTCACTTGTTGAGTCGGTAGAATGTCAAAATTATCGAGCGACTGTTTGTCACACGAAGGCCAAACGAAGACATCTCTCCTCCTCCGCCTTGGCGCGAGCAGGCCTTTAGGACGACGGTCACTCGTTGGAACATTTTGGAATATTTAACAACCAACATGGCTGACAATCACAAACCAGCTAGAGAGGCTTCCTGGTTGCCACGGTTATTATGACTGACCTACATGAATACCAGTAGTTTCACCATTGACAGGTTATTTCCTCCCTGCGATGATACCAGGACGATCCAGCGGGGGCGCCACGCAACAGTCGCCACGACAACGCTGATTAGTCATTGACAAACAACAATGACTAACATCTTCTGAAGGTGGGACTGTGCCGTCTTCATGCAAAGCACCTCTCTCGCTCGCAAAAGGATGATTAATGGGCCACTATGGAGTCCTCCAGAATGTGGGTAGGATCCAAAAGAGAGGAAGAAGAGAGCGGGAGGGGGGTTGCCGCATCCCAGCTCTCAGCGTCCCATTAAGTCTGGCAGGGGTTTCCCGACAAGCAAGGAAGCGGAAGGGCTAGCGTGTCGCTCTGCTACTGTTTGCAAGCTTTGTGCTGCCGTTTTTCATTTGTTTGTTATTCTTGTGATCCATTTCGCTTGTTAACCACCTCATAATCATGGAAATGAATAGTAATCAATAGTAATGAACACTGTCAATCAAAAGCAAGCATCTTAACTCGTCCATAATCAAAACTAATTTGAATACATGATGAAAATGTGTTTCATTTCATTACATGTATTTTGGTCAACTGGAGTGTGTGTGTGTGTGTGTGTGTGTGTGTGTGTGTGTGCGCGCGCGCTGCAATGTTTTGACTCACTGCTGAGTCTATCATCAGTAATCAATGTCTCATATAACACGCACACACTCCTGACTCATGTCGCTTACAAAGAACACCATCAGTGTCTGCTCATTTACACTACTACTCACTACAAGTACACACTACACATACTCGGAGTACCACTCACTCCGTTTGGCTCCTGTGGCGGCAAGACCACAGTCAGCACCTTCCCACCGAGCGTTAACGATGTGCCGACGACACTTGACCTCACACACGCCCTTACTACTACGCAACACGCTACTGCACACATGAATCAACAACACTTCACCTGATACACACACTCATTACTACACAACATGTTGCTGCACACGTGAAGCGACGGCACCTGACCTGATACACACTGCTGTTACTACACAACACGCCACCGCACACGCACACATGAATCGTTACTGTACACGTGAAGCAACAACACGTGACCCGTAATGTTACTACGACACAACATGACGCTATACACATGTCTCAATAACACACTGTTGTGCACACAAAGCAACAACACTTGACCTGACACACACTCTTACTGCCACGCAACACGTTACTGTACACATGAAGCTACATGGAGGATCTTTGACTCGTGTTTTTGCACCAGGCCAATAAAAAAGCAGCAGAGGGCTGCGGTCATATAGAACAGGGGGGCCCATTACGTCAATCGCCAGCTACCGCTTGGGTCGATCGCATAAACGTCACTTTGTCTGATGTCACGTGACATCAGTCAGCTGACATTAAGCTCCCCTCCGCATTCGTTCTTGCGCCCGCGCGGCGTTTAAAGCTATCATCTTTATTATTCCGATTATGGATGAACTAACTCAGCGGTAAGATGTCTATATCTATAACTAAAGTTATCTGTTCACTTGTAGCGGCTAGTTACGTAGAATAAAAGTATTGTTTACTGGCTTTGCTTGGCGTCATGAACTCTACTACAGAAATCAGTGTTTTCTACACGTTGGCTTCTTAAACTATTATTTCATGATGACATTAAAAATGTGCCCATTGGTGAAACCTTTTCAATATGTTGCCTTGACTTGGGCTGCGATTGTCTTTTGCATCATCATTTTAAATTCTTGTATATGCTAATGTTTGATAGCAAATGCTAACTGGATGTAATACATGAACTGTGTGTCCTAATGAACGTTACATAGCTAATTTGACTGACATATTACCAGTACTCAGGTTATGTACACAACTATTTAGGAGTTATGTTATCTATTATATTATCTTTATTTCCTTATTGAAGTGAATTATGATAGCAACTACTTTGATGACCTGTAAACTTTGACAATGTGAATGTGAAATACTAATCATTCATATTTACAATAGAATTTCAGAGTTTACTGGTTACATTTTGTATATGTTATATGTTTTATAGAAAGAGGAAGATCATTTTGACTTGTACTTCCTGCATCCCTGATATACATGTATAACATACATAAGTACCTACTCCTATTTTACTTTATAAATATCGTAAATATATATATTTTCTATATAGTAGGACGTAGATCTTTGGGACTTTTAAAAGTAGCTTGCAGGCTAAAAAAGTGTGAGCACCCCTGACATAGAGGATCTTTGAGTTTTCTTTTTTTGAAATTTTGCAGTAGGTGCTTAAAAACAGCAGAATGGAAACTGGTAAGGTGTGGTTGTCTCACAGCATCAGCATGAACCAGGAAGTGTCCTATCAAGTGTACCTAATGATGTGGCCAGTGAAGAGTGACAAAAGGTGTGATAAAGCTTGGTGGACTCATACGCTGGTTTTTTTGTTTTTTTTAATGGTGTAATAGACGTTCTGGTCTGTCAGCACAGCTTAGATAGACTTTAACCTTGTGAGGTTCACTGACTTCAGATGTACGCTGTAAGAAAAATGATGAAAAGTCAAATGGAGTTCTACTCCACACACACACACACACACACACACACACGCACACCTCATTCCCAGAAACATATCTGCTGTCACACACGGCGAGCAGCCATGATGGAGATTAATAGCGGCACTTAGTGCCCGCTGAGCTCCACCTGTCACGGCCCGCGCCCTCGGGCCCACTCCGCTCCGCCTCAGAGCCAGACTCTACAACCCGGGGGCCAGATCCATCACGGAAGACCGCCGTCGAGTGGATCTCTGGACCGCTGACGGCCGCCATAGGTCCCCGAGGAATGTCGGTACTGTCGGGTTAATGCAGACTCTCGTCCGTTACATGGACACTTTACAAGCTCTCATGTATCAACTATTCAAATCTAAACAGCAGAACCGCCTCCATGCTCTATATTTAATACCAGTAACACAGTCTCGCTTTTTTTTACACTTGACAGCGCGCCTTTGCCATCAAAGTTAATGGTGTGTTTTATAGTTGTTACTAGTTCACTTCTTGTTACACTTGCAATGCAGTTTGACCCTGGAACAGACTACTCTCAGGATTTCCTAAGGGTCAAAAACACACCATTCCTTCCTGTTAGTGCAAGATCCTCGTTGATTTTGATGATGTCATCAATTCATCATCACACCACGCCCACATTTCAGTCCGCCACGGCTTGCACCACCCCCACACAGGCTGCACCTCCCATTCCACGCAATCAGATTCCATGTAATTAGTTAGTCTGTATCTCACCGGCTCCTCAATTGTAGCTTTAAATATAAGTTAGCTGCGACGACAGCTGCTAACGCAATTAATGTCATCGCCGCAACACACACACACACACGCACGACAACGGGAACGATCCCGACTGCGTGGGATCGTGACTGGTGGCGCGGCAACACGAGCAAAGTGTGACACTGCATTCAAAGCTGGCTTAATCATTGGACGTGCTAAAGATGTGGTAAAGATAGCACAGCCTGCACGGGGGGGGGACGGGCCACTCCAGCCTCGGCTTCTTCTCAGCCAGCGCCTTTCATGGCTTTATTGTGTTTGGTCACACGATATCACATGACCAATCAGGATCACACTGCAACCTGGCGAGGTCACATGGCATCAGGTGACGGTCAGAAACATCCTTCATTCATTTTCAAAGTAAAGTACACACTTGGATCATCTTTGACTGGCATTTTTGCTGTCGGTCCTTCAACACAGCAGAGCGCTCCTGGCATATACAGTAGAGGATCTTTGACAAGCTTTTTTTTTTGCAGTATATTCCTAAAAACACCACTGCACTCTTGTCATATATAGGATCTTTGACTGCTGTTTTTTTTTTCAGTAGGTGCTTCAAAACCAATGCTCCTGTCATATAAAGGATCTTCAACAAGCTTTTGCTGTTGTCCTTAAACACAGCAGGGTGCTCCTGTCTTATACTAGAGGATCTTTGACTAACATTATTATTTTTAGTAGATCCTTAAAAACAGCAGAGCGCTCCTGACTTATAGACATAGACTTCTTTGACGACCTTTTTTTCAGTGCATCCTTTAATGCAGCAGAGTGTTCCCACCTTATAGGAGATCTTTGACAACAGCTTGTCTTATAGAGGATCTTTGAGTAGCAGTTTCGTTTTTACTTTCTTCTTAAACACAGCAGAGTGCTCCTGTCTTATAGGAAATCTTTGACAAGCATTTTTCTTTGCAGTAGATTCTTAAAAACACTGCGGCACTCTTGTCATATAGAGGATCTTTGACGACCATTTTTCTTTGCAGTAGATTCTTAAAAACACTGCGGCACTCGTCATATAGAGGATCTTTGACTAGCATTTTTTTTTTAAAGAAGTTTGTTTAACACAGCAGAAGCTCTCCTGTGTTCTAAAGGATCTTTGACATGAATTCTTTAGAATTCTTTCTTTTCAGTAGATCCTTAAAAACACCACAGCACTCCAGTCTTAGAGGGTCTTTGACTAGCATATTTTTTAGTTGCTCTTAAACACAGCAGAGTGCTCCTCAATAATAGAAGATCTTTGACTAGCATTTTTTTTTGGTAACCCTTAAACACAGCAGAACACTCCTGTCTTACAGAGGATCTTTGACTTCAGGTTTCTTTTTTACTTTCTTCTTAAACACAGCAGAGTGCTCCTGTCACATAGGAGATCTTTGGATCTTTGACAAGTATATTTTGCAGCAGATTGTTAAAAACACTACAGCACACTTGATGATGGTTTTATAGTTGCTCCTTAAACACAGCAGAGCGCTACTGAATTATAGAGGATCTTTGACCAGCATTTTTCCACCTCGTTACTCCTTAAACACAACAGAGCGCTCCTGTCTTTTCAAGGATCTTTGACTTGACTAGGTCTTTAAATACAGCAGAGCGCTCCTGTCATAGAGAAGATCTTTGACCACCATTTAAAAAAAAAAAAAAAAAAAAGTTTTGCAGTAGATTCCTAAAAAAAACAGCACTCCTGTCACATTGTGGATGTTGGACTAGCGTATTTGCAGCAGATCCTTACAAGCAGCAGGGTGCCCCTGTCATATAGAGGATCTTTGACCAGCATAACCATATTGTGTTTGAATGTATGACTTTCTTGATGATATTTATGTATTCATCCATTTAGTGAAGTAAAAAGGTTCGACGGAGGCTTGCATAGACATGATATCAAAAATAAAAATACGGATGAAGGGAGAAAAAGTGATTTGTGTTTGTCAGTTGGCAGACTAATTCCTGGTTAACGAATGAACAGACGGGTGGCGCCATGACACTTCTGGGGGGTGTTTGTCGGGTCACAGTCTCACCGCCTTGTTGACATTGGTGTCATTTGCGGCTTGTCGCCGTGAAAATAGCGCATTTCTTCCATGTTGCGATAACACAAATGATACTTTTGACCATTTTTTGTTGTTGAATTTTCTGTCTTTATGGGAACTCAAACCCTGGTGGGTAGTGATGTGCGATACCACTCATTTTGTTTCTGATCCAATACTCAAATTCAAATCCAGGCTGGTATCGTCAATACCGATCCTATACTGATACTTTGTGCAAATCCACCAAATGTGTCTGTTAAATGTAAAACGGTAATGTTTCATATCATAGCATAAAGAATCCAAGACATTAAACCTTGCCGCTTCGCTTACGCGTTACGCACTTACTCAGGCGGAAGAAGAAGTAGTTCCCACCAATCACATATCATTTAGACACGATCTCAATCATTGACTTACTTTCCAGTCTTCCTCGTCATCAAATACATTACTTCAAACGACCCAAGTATCAAAAGTATCAACAGTTTTGATCTGGGAATCGATTTTCGAGCATGAAGAGCTGGTATCGGAAGTATCCATACTTCAGTATCGACCCACACGTCACTACTGGTGGGGGGACAAAGTCATGGAAACCACTTCTGGTTCTTAGAATCCCTCTGCTAACTGTAACAGCCAACTAGTTAGTGTTTGCCCTACTAGTTATTGTGTGCCCTACTAGTTACTGTTTGCCCTACAAGTTACTGTTTGACCTACTAGTTACTGTTTGCCCTACTAGTTACTGTTTGACCTACTAGCTACCGTTTGACCTATGCTGTTTGCCCTACAAATTACTGTTTGACCTACTAGTTACTGTTTGCCCTACTAGTTACTGTTTGACCTACAAGTTACTGTTTGCCCTACTAGCTCCCGTTTGACCTATGCTGTTTGCCCTACAAGTTACTGTTTGCTCTACAAGTTACTGTTTGACCTACTAGTTACTGTTTGCCCTACTAGTTGCTGCTTGACCTACTAGTTACTGTTTGCCCTACTAGTTACTGTTTGCCCAACAAGTTACTGTTTGCCCTACTAGCTACCGTTTGACCAATGCTGTTTGCCCTACAATTTACTATTTGACCGACAAGTTAATGTCATGGAAACCACTTCTGGTTCTTAGAATCCCTCTGCTAACTGTAATAGCCAACTAGTTAGTGTTTGCCCTACTAGTTATTGTGTGCCCTACTAGTTACTGTTTGCCCTACAAGTTACTGTTTGACCTACTAGTTACTGTTTGCCCTACTAGTTACTGTTTGACCTACTAGCTACCGTTTGACCTATGCTGTTTGCCCTACAAATTACTGTTTGACCTACTAGTTACTGTTTGCCCTACTAGTTACTGTTTGACCTACAAGTTACTGTTTGCCCTACTAGCTCCCGTTTGACCTATGCTGTTTGCCCTACAAGTTACTGTTTGCTCTACAAGTTACTGTTTGACCTACTAGTTACTGTTTGCCCTACTAGTTGCTGCTTGACCTACTAGTTACTGTTTGCCCTACAAGTTACTGTTTGCCCTACTAGTTACTGTTTGCCCAACAAGTTACTGTTTGCCCTACTAGCTACCGTTTGACCAATGCTGTTTGCCCTACAATTTACTATTTGACCGACAAGTTAATGTCATGGAAACCACTTCTGGTTCTTAGAATCCCTCTGCTAACTGTAATAGCCAACTAGTTAGTGTTTGCCCTACTAGTTATTGTGTGCCCTACTAGTTACTGTTTGACCTACAAGTTACTGTTTGTCCTACTAGTTACTGTTTGACCTATGCTGTTTGTCCTAATAGTTACTGTTTGACCTACAAGTTACTGTTTGCCCTACTAGCTACCGTTTGACCTATGCTGTTTGCCCTACAAGTTACTGTTTGCTCTACAAGTTACTGTTTGACCTACTAGTTACTGTTTGCCCTACTAGTTGCTGCTTGACCTACTAGTTACTGTTTGCCCTACAAGTTACTGTTTGCCCTACTAGTTACTGTTTGACGTACAAGTTACTGTTTGCCCTACTAGCTACCGTTTGACCTATGCTGTTAGCCCTACAAGTGACTGTTTGACCGACAAGCTACTGTTTGCCCTACTAGTTACTGTTTGCCCTACTAGCTACCGTTTGACCAATGCTGTTTGCCCTACAAGTTACTGTTTGACCTACTAGTTACTGTTTGACCTACTAGTTACAGTTTGTCTTACTAGTTACTGTTTGCCCTACTAGTTACTGTTTGCCCTACAAGTTACTGTTTGCGCTACTAGTTACTGTTTGACCTACTAGCTTTGTTTGACCTACACTGTTTGCCCTACAAGTTACTGTTTGACCTACTGGTTACTGTTTGCCCTGCAAGTTACTGTTTGCCCTACTAGTTACTGTTTGCCCTACAAGTTACTGTTTGACCTACAAGTTACTGTTTGCCCTACTAGCTACCGTTTGACCTATGCTGTTAGCCCTACAAGTTACTGTTTGACCTACAAGTTACTGTTTGCCCTACTAGCTACCGTTTGACCTATGCTGTTTTCCGTACAAGTTACTGTTTGCCCTACAAGTTACTGTTTGACCTACTGGTTACTGTTTGACCTACTAGTTACTGTTTGCCCTACTAGTTACTGTTTGACCTACAGTTACTGTTTGACCTATGCTGTTTGCCCTAATAGTTACTGTTTGACCTACAATTTCCTGTTCGCCCTAATACCTACCGTTTGACCTATGCTGTTTGCCCTACAAGTTACTGTTTGCCCTAATAGTTACTGTTTGGTTTTGGTTTGGTTTAAACAAAACAAAACAAAATAACAAACCTGACAGAACAATCATTTTGATAATCAAGACTCTTCTGCCTTGTATTTAGCAAACATCAACTGCTTGTATTGTTTTTTGAATTTGCTCATTTCTCTACTTTGTTTGAGTTCTTTACTCAATCCGTTCCATAATTTAATTCCACATAAAGAAATGCTGTGGCTTTTCAGCGTAGTTCTCGCATATAAATGTTTTAAGTTTAATTTTCCTCTAAGATCATATTTCTCCTCTCTGATTGAGAAATACTTTATGAGGTTTTTGGGTAACGAGTTGTTCTTAACTTTATACATTATTGTAGCGATGTGAAAGTATACTCAAACCGCGGTTTGACCTTCAAGTTACTGTTTGCCCTACTAGCTACCGTTTGACCTATGCTGTTTGCCCTACAAGTTACTGATTGACCTACTAGTTACTGTTTGCCCTACTAGTTATTGTTTGACCTACTAGTTGCTGTTTGCCCTACTAGTTACTGTTTGACCAACTAGTTACTGTTTGACCTACTAGTAACTGTTTGCCCTACTAGTTACTGTTTGTCCTACTAGCTACTGTTTGACCTACACTGTTGCCCTACAAGTTACTGTTTGACCTACTAGTTACTGTTTGCCCATCAAGTTACTGTTTTACCTACTAGTTACTGTTTGGCCTACTAGTTACTGTTTGACCTACTAGTTACTGTTTTACGTACAAGTTACTGTTTGACCTACTAGCTACTGTTTGTCGTACTAGTTACTGTTTGACATACAAGTTACTGTTTGCCCTATTAATTACTGTTTGACCTATGCTGTTTGCCCTACGAGTTACTGTTTGCCCATCAACTTACTGTTTGACTTACTAGTTACTGTTTTACGCACAAGTTACTGTTTGACCTACTAGCTAGTGTTTGTCATACTAGTTATTGTTTGACCTACAAGTTACTGTTTGACCTACAAGTTACTATTTGCCCATCAAGTTACTGTTTGCCCCACTAGTTACTGTTTGCCCATCAACTTACTGTTTGACTTACTAGCTACTGTTTGACTTAGACTGTTTGCCCTACAAGTTACTGTTTGCCCTACAAGTTACTATTTTCCCATCAAGTTACTGTTTGCCCAACTAGTTACTGTTTGCCCTACAAGTTACTGTTTGCTCTACTAGCTACCGTTTGACCTATGCTGTTTGCCCTACAAGTTACTGTTTGCCCTACAAGTTACTGTTTGCCCTACAAGTTACTATTTTCCCATTAAGTTACTGTTTGCCCAACTAGGTACTGTTTGCCCTACAAGTCACTTGTTGACCTACTAGCCACAGTTTGACCTATGCTGTTTGCCCTACAAGTTACTGTTTGCCCTACAAGTTACTGTTTGCCCTACAAGTTACTATTTTCCCATTAAGTTACTGTTTGCCCAACTAGGTACTGTTTGCCCTACAAGTCACTTGTTGACCTACTAGCCACAGTTTGACCTATGCTGTTTGCCCTACAAGTTACTGTTTGACCTACAAGTTACTGTGTGCCCTACTAGTTACTCTTTGCCCTATGCTGTTTGCCCTACTAGTTACTGCTTCACCTACTAGTTGCTGTTTTCCCTACAAGTTACTGTTTGACCTACATGTTACCGTTTGACCTACAAGTTACTCTTTGGCCTACTAGTTACTGTTTGACCTACGCTGTTTGCTCTACTAGTTAGTGTTTGCCCTACAAGTTTCTGTTTGACCTCTAAGTTACTGTTTGCCCTACTAGTTACTGTTTGACCTACAAGTTACTGTGTGCCCTACAAGTTACTGTACGACCTAGGCTGTTTGCCCTACTAGTTGCTGTTTCACCTATGCCGTTTGACCTACAAGTTACTGTTTGCCCTACTAGTTACTGTTTGACCTACGCTGTTTGCCCTAATAGTTAGTGTTTGCCCTACAAATTACTGTTTGACCTACAAGTTAATGTTTGCCCTACTAGTTGCTGTTTGCCCTACTAGTTGCTGTTTGCCCTACAAGTTACTGTTTGCCCTACTAGTTACTGTTTTCCCTATGCTGTTTGCCCAACTAGTTACTGTTTGACCTATGCTCTTTGCCCTACCAATTACTGTTTGACCTACTACCTGCTGTTTTCCCTCCAAGTTACTGTTTGACCTACAAGTTACCGTTTGCCCTATTAATTACTGTTTGACCTATGCTGTTTGCCCTACGAGTTACTGTTTGATCTACAAGTTACTGTTTGCCTTACTAGTTACTGATTGACCTACTAGTTACAGTTTGACCTACACAGTTTGCCCTACTAGTTACAGTTTGACCTACACAGTTTGCCCTACTAGTTACGGTTTGACCTACTAGTGACCTACTAGTTTAACGTACTAGTTACGGTTTGCCCTGCTACTAACACCCTACTAGTTAGTGTTTGACCTACTAGTTACTGTTTGATCTACACTGTTTGCTCTACAAGTTACTGTTTGCCCTATTAGTTACTGTTTGATGTACTAGTTGCAATTTGACTTACTGGTTGACTTACACTGTTTGCCCCGCTAGTTACTGTTTGAACTGCTAGTTACTGTTTGACCTATGCTGTTTTCCCAAATAGTTACTGTTTGACCTACAAGTTACTGTTTGCCCTACTAGCTACGGTTTGACCTATGCTGTTTGCCCTGAGTTATTCAGCATGACTGCTGGGGAAAAGAGAGGCTAGTGGTTAACTTGAGTTGGCACGGTACTATACCACTGCAAAGTGTTAATGTAAACAAATGTGTCACATTGATTATGCTGAACACTCCAAACCAAATGGAGCACCAGGATGTCTAAATTTGTGTCCCCGTAAGGTACAATCCTCACTAATGTCCCCTTACAGGACTTCATAGTGGACTCCGAGGGGGCTCTTTGTACATTTTACTTTTTTTTTTTTTATATAGTTTCAGGTGTGGTCCCAAAGTGTAAAAGTGTTAGGAGTACAAAAGTAGAACCTTGAAGTGTGACAACAGCAATGTGCCATAGTTTCTGCTGAAAGTAAATGAAGAACTGTGCCACAATAATAAGGTCCATATGCATGTTCTTGGTGTCTAGGGACATCTAGGGACCTCAGAGAATGCATCCCTGGTGTCTCTTACTATGCCTGAGTAAAGTGGAGCAACCAAAGGACAAATGTGAAAGGTCTAAATTTTGGGTAGCGCCATGCTACCAATGATGTGGGCCACACTGATGCGTGTATCACCTTCAGCAAGCCCTCGACTGCAAACGCACCAAATTTGATAGAAATGGAGCAAAGGACAAAGCCTCCACAAAGGCTTTAGTTGGGCGGACGCTGAGCTGGAGACACGCCACCTGCACGCTGATGGTGGACGGACGGTCATGTGACCTAGGACACCTTGCAAAGTTGACAGCGACTGATTGACAGCTCACCTTCCAGGCAGCAGGTCCTCCAGAGGCCCGAGTGCGTCATCACCTCCTCGTTCTTCTTGCTGGTCTCGTTCTCGTTGGTGCTCTTGATCTTGCAGACGCCGCGCGAGTACAGCCAGTAGTCCGTGCCCACGGCGATGGTCATGAGGCTGAACGCAGCGAAGGCCCCCACCGTGGTCAGCAGCATCTGAACTCCGCGGTCAAACACGCCCATGTTGCCGCATTCCACGAAAGGGGGGCCCCCTTTCCTCTTCACGTACAGGAAGTAAATATTTGTGAGTTTGCGTCGCCACGCCAGCTCGGAAAATGGGGGGTGGGCGGCCTGGGGCAGACGGCGGTGGTAGCGGGGGGCCGCTGGGGGGGCGGGGGAATTAGGGGAGCTCGGGGGAAATCGTATGGTTGGTTTTGGGGGGGGCACTGACCAGGTGAGAAATAAGATGAGCGCGTTTGAGGGTGGTGGTGGGGAGGGGGGGCGGTGTTTGTCCTGGGGGGTCAGGCGCAGGTCAAACTTTGAGTCCTGAAAGTGGAACAACTAGTGACCCAAAAAAGCTGACTGTAGGTCCCACAGGAGAGGCGGTCTGGGATGGAGGCCTACTTTGTGGACTTGGAAGGCCAAACAACGACGGACTCCAGAAGCGACTTCCCCAGCTTGGATCCTCTCCTCCTCTTCCTCACACTGGAGCTGATCTGTCTGCTAACTCGAACCAGAACACGTGCATGGGTTCTTACGGATGAGGAACCCCCACACGGCTGCTTTGTATTCTTTCGACGTGGAGCTGGCCTCGGTAACGGCAGAAGCGCTGCTGGTTCTGGTCGGTATGGGACTACCTCGACGCCAACATGAGTGAACGACAGATCTCCAGCATCTCTGAAGACATCAGGTGTCACATTTGAGCCCACCTGGTCCAGAACATGTGAAAGAAGATCTTACACGGAGCACCGGGTGCTGGATGATTTTAAATCATCTACCACAGGCATTTTCTTCTCAAAAATAAACCAAGCATGGACGCCCCTCAGCATATATCAGAGATAATCCAGCAAAAAGGAGGGGAAAAAGAAGGTTCTGGAGTTCAAACAGCTTGCTTAGTTTTCCTTCCTCCTAAAATTCTGGTCCCAGTTTCCATACGTGCTGCCTGGACCTTGCTCCGGCGTCAGTGCGGCTCTGCTACGCGGAGAAGGGCGCATCCAGGCGGAGAGCGGGCCGAGTGTCGGCGCTCATGCAGCCGCGATGGAGCGAGGAAGACGCGGGGCGACGGTCGTTGCTTCCCGGCGTGCGTGACCCGCCTTCCTGCAGCATCCAGGCGCTCCTCAGTCGGTCATATGACGTCCACATGCACGCATCACAAAACCAGCTTGTCGTCACATCCAAATCATCCCAGCTCTTCTTCTGGTGTTTGTGTCTGCAGAGACGTCGATCTTTTTTTTTCCTCCAGCCCTCCAAAGATGCGATCAAATCTCAGGTCGAGCAACACATCCTCGTTTTTCTTCTTCCCGGAGCTGCGAGAGGAGTGGAAAAGAAGACGAGGAGGAGGAGGAGGAGGAGGAGGAGGAGGAGGAGGAGGAGGTTTAGAAGCTGAAGATGAAAAAAAAATCGACACAACCAGTGAGGAGGAAGAGGAGGATGAGGAGGAAGCTGGCTGTTAATAAGTAAAAATGTCCTTTTCAACAAGTCAGCGTCTGATGCTGATTTTTGTCACAGGTGAACAAAGACCACTTAACCACGCGCAAAAACAACTGACACCTTTGAGGAGATTAATATTTCACAGGGTTGTCCAAACTTTTCATAAATCAAAGATGTGGGGGTCACTTTTATATTTTTATATCTTTTTTATTTTGTAAAAAGGCTTTAAAAAAATGTATGTTTAGACACCAGTCAGTGTTATGATTAGTTATTACTTTTTCATTAAACAGTGCCTGTTTTTTTTTGTTTTTTGTTTTTTAAATGTGCCTCTGGCCACATTTTGGACATCCCTGCTATTCTTTATTCATCATGGATAGTACCAGGCACATGTGTGTAGACACTTTACCATGTTATGAATGGGGGGAGTACCCAGACTTTCCACTGGTACTGCATATGTGTCATATATGAGTGCCAAATTAAAAAATAAAAAACACCCTCATCAATACATGTCAATTTTAAAAAAAAAAGCATATTTTTTGCAAATTAGAACAAATAACAAATATTTTTCAGACCAGATTTGGCGATACATGCTTTTCATTGGACAGTAACATTTGGTTATTGTTGTTTCAGTAACAGATAAGACAGACGTTTGTTGAATTAACGCTGCAGGCGACCAAAATATCAGGCTATCGGGCTCTACAACACCTGAACTTTTTTGTATTCACTATGTCTATGCATTGCATGCATTGTCTATGACTATGCATTCTTTACTTGTGTATCTTGCTTGCTGCTGTAACAGATGAATTTCCCTGCTGTGGGATTAATGAAGTACTACTACTACTACTACTAAATAACCCACCACAATCCTATCGCTATTTGGCAGCCCGATGTTGCAGTATGACATGTAGTGTAGGGTACCTAAAGGGGGCGGAGCTAGACACAGTGCAGCATGTTGATTGGCGTAAAGAGAATGGCCACTTCCGGAATGGGAAGAAGACCAAAAAAAAACAGGAAACATGATGTCCTCCATTGTTGTTTACATTGTTTTTGTTTTAAGTCATCAAGCACATTCAAGTCTTCTCTTGGTTCCTTTGCTCCAGTGTCGTGTTACTCCGTGCTGCCGCCTCGGATCCCAAAAGCGAGGCGACACATGCTACCCCGCCAACCCCAAATGCACTTGATTGGCCGCTCATCAGTCACATGATGCAGGCGGCCGCAGATGCACACGCATAAAGACGTGCAGTGAGTGCGCTGCATGGCCTGCAGCTACTGTAGACTGTTTGCTTTCATTGTGTGGAAGATGAAGGCGCATGCTAATGGCTAGCGGCTAAAGCTTTATGCGCGCGTTCAATTACTGTTAAGAATCTCTGCAGCAGCATTTGTGCGTGGACTCTCTCTCGCTCTCTCTTGCCAGAGCAGCTGTGTGACGCGCTGTTGTTGCAGGCTCGGAGTTCACCTCCCACACATGCAGTATTAGCGCTAGCAGCTAGCTGTGGGCTACTTTGCGCGCTACAAAGCACTGCAGAGCTTTTTCTCCCTTCCTACACAACATTTGAAGGGTTTCAGCTTTGATAGCGGCTGCTTGCTGCCGTGGTTACTAAACTGGGCACTTTCAGCCTCAAGAGGAAGCGTTTAAACTCAAAACAGCCGTCCCACGCTGCAGGTGCCAGCAGTTTTTTGTATGCTGCAAAAACCTCCGATAAGCTCAGGATATAACCAAGCACTCACCTTTTAACCTTTTTATACTTCATGCTCCTTTGTCATGTGTCACACCACCTCGCTATGTCACTACAACCTGTGGAGAAATAATCTGATAAAGCGAACTATTTGAAAATTGCTACTGCTAGAGTGTAGGAAGCAACAAGACGCATGTACTAATTTGACTTTTACCCCAGATACTGCACACACCTTGGACTCATGTGTCACACCAATTCACTATGTCACATAGAGAAGTAATCCTAGAAAGTGGATTATTTAAAAAATGCTCGCGCTAGAGAGCAGGAAACAATACTAGTTTGACCTTTTACCCAAGCAATGTGACACACCTTAGATCATATGTCACACCACCTCACCACACTATGTCACGTAGACAAATAATCCTACAAAGCCGACTATTTGAAAAATGCTACTGCTAGAGTGCAGGAAACAACACGACACGTGTACTTATTTGACTTTTGACCCCAGATACTTCACACACCTTTGTCATGTGTCACACCACCTCACTATGTCGTGTAAAGAAATAATCCTACAAAGTGCATTATTTAAAAAATGCCAGCACTAGAGAGCAGGAAACAACAACGATCTGACCTTTTACCCAAGCAACTTCACGCACCTTAGGTCATGCGTCACACCACCTCACTATGTCACTACAACCTGTAGACAACAATCCTATGGAGTGGATTATTTGAAAATTGCTACTGCTAGAGTGCAGGAAATGACAAATTTGACTTTTTACCCCATGTACGCACCGTGGAATCATGTGTCACAACACCTCACCATGTCACAGACAAATAACCCCACAAAACAGACTATCTGAAAAATTCTACTGCTAGAGGTGGTCTAGTGGTTAGCATGTTGGCCACACAGTCACAGTCCGGAGATCGGGAAGACCTGGGTTCGATTCTCCCCTGGGCATTTCTGTGTGGAGTTTGCATGTTCTCCCCGTGTGTGTGTGGGTTTTCTCCGGGTACTCCGGTTTCCTCCCACATTCCAAAAACATGCATGTTAGCTTCATTGGAGACTCTAAATTGTCCATAGGTATGAATGTGAGTGTGAATGGTTGTTTGTCTATATGTGCCCTGCCATTGGCTGGCCACCAGTCCAGGGTGTACCCCGCCTGTCGCCCGAAATCAGCTGGGATAGGCTCCAGCATGCCTCCGCGACCCTAATGGATGGATGGATACCGCGAGAGTGCAGGAAACAACAAGACACATGTACTAATTTGACACCAGCTACTGCACACACCTTGGAATCATTACTATGTGTCACTATGTGACTCTGACATGGAGAGAAATAATCCTATAAAGTGGATTATGTGAAAATCGCTAATGCTAGAGTGCAGGAAATAACAAGTAACATGTGTGAATGTACAATACTTATTATTTATTTATTTTATACATTTATTATTTTTAAAAAGGAGGCACGTTGAAAAATGTGACCCATGACATTAGGATATAAAATACAATTTAAATGAAGTGAATGTAATACATTTTTGTTTGTTTTTTTGCGAGTGGCTTGAAGCACCGTGGCGTAAGAGCTGAGTGTGTACGATCAACAACAGCGCGTCGTTTATTAGTTTGGTTTCCAAAAAACACCAAAAAAACCCATGTCAGGTGTGTGAGTCGTCGTGTATGGTCGTTGAAAGGGTTGAGGACTTCTTAGGACGTTCGCTCCATCAATAATCTTGTCGAGCAAATGTCATCCGTCCCAAATGAGCGTTCAGCGGCGTCCTGGAGGCTGATATCATTTTGCACGCCGGCGGAATGATAAATACGGAATGTGCTCCTCAAATGACGAGGAGTAATGCACGGGTCTGCCGTGTTGGCCGCACTCTCTCCTCTTCCTCCTCCTCTGGGGTCTAAAGGACATGTTTAACATTCCGCTCTCCTCCTCATCCTCATCCAGCCACGTCCTCCATCGCCGCCGCTGCACTCGCTGATGGCCGCAGAGTGCGTCCGTCGCTGTGTCGAGTGTTTGTTGTTGTTGTGAACGCGTGAAGGTCAGGACGATTGTTTCCGCTTCAAATGTTAAGAGTCAGCCGTTGAGCTGTGATTTATGTCTGCATGCGCGGGAAATCTGATTTAGCTCCTGATGGCGAATGCGAGCGCCGCGCAAAGAGAGAAAGTTGATGGGACACATCCATCACGCTAATCTGCTGCTTTGACATCACAGGACCAGGATGAGCTAATGCTAATGCTAATGCTAATGCTAATGCCAATGCTAACCATCTATCTCAAGTCACACGGCTCTCCACTACTTCAAATTCTTCTGATAACACTCACTTTTGGGAAAAATACACCTTAAAACAGAAAGCTCAGTTAGTAGCCGAGCTTTTTCTTTGGCTTTTTTTGTCAAAACATCTTCCTTAATAAGGAGTGGCCTCAAAACACTAAAATGCAGAGGTCTCACGCGGCACTCTTTCTCTTCTGGGGTTACACTGCAGAAATTAAACACACACAAACCAAAGAAAAAGCAAAATGCACCTTTAGATGAAGACATTTTGTTTGACCTGTAAAAAATGTATCCAGAAGATTTTGTCACACAGTTTCCTGTTATCGCCTGGGGTGTGGGGTGTTTTGTTTTTGGAATAGCTCCACAAGGTGGCAGTAGCTACATTTCAAATATCATTGGCTTTATCTAGCTCGGCATGCGCTTTAAAATGTCGCTACTTAGTTACTGGGCTCTAATTAGCGCCACAATAGCATTAAACGCTGTGGCTGTACGTGACCTCCCTCGATTTTTATTTAAAGTATCACAAGTGGTCAGCAACCAGCAGCTTTATCTCTCTGCATGCGCTTTAAAATGTTGCTGTTCGTGTGAAAGCGCGTTACAATTGTCGTACTGTCGTTTGCAAGCAACTCATGCTGACGCAGCAATTACCGTTACTACAACATTGGTTCTGTTACTGCTGCTGTGCAATGCACATGATGAAAATGAGCAACACCCCACCAAACCCCAACCCAACTTTCTCATGCACTCCAATCATTATGATCTTGTTATATACTACCGGTCACTAGTTTGGAGACGCTTTCTCATACAATAACATGATAAAGTGTCTCCAAACTTTTGATTGACTGGTAGTGTATATAATGAGTTCCTATAGGACTCCAATTAAACAACCCGTCCTTTTGCGCTTTGGCCCCTGCCTGAGAGGCAAATGTTATCAAGTGTCAACACTTTGTGCGGACAAAGGCTGCGGGCCCTGCTTGAAAATGTGTCTTCCAGGTGATGTTGCTAGGCAACAGACTGCAGCATGCACACTGCATTGTTGTTTTAAAGCGCCATGAAAGTTTGGCTGGGCGTGAGCTTTCCACGAGACTCCTTCCTTGTCGTGCTTGCTACCTTCAGCCATCTTTCTTCTGTTTGAGCTTCTGTCTGCTGGCGTTTTCCCTCTTGACACGCCGCCAAGCGTTTTTCCGGCCTTCCCCCTCCTCGTTCCGTCCGCGGCGGCCTGAGGGCGAGTTGGGGCGTCGAGTACCTCTCACTCTCTGCCCGTCACTTTCCGCTCTGCATGAATGATTTGCTCTTACCTGCCGCAACCTGGCCTACTTTCTAACTTTCTCCTCGCTGCTTCTTCTTCTGGCTGCTACCCACACCAGAGCGGACAGGAAGTGGAAACTCGTACACTTTCAGTCGTTTTTAGAGTTTTATTGTTATCATCATCATAAAATAAACATGAAGTGTTTTGTTATTTCATTTCATGGCGTTCATTGAGTCATTATACTGTTGTTGTTGAAGGTCTAACTCAATTGTATAATTGTTCTTTCAGTGATCAGAGTGTAAATGACATTTATTTTTAATTCAATATACTGTCATTTCCTGTAACAATATGACTCTTGTTGTGTCAATGATAAGAAGTTCATTTAACGTAACATGAGTATAAATAATATATACTGTATTTCACTTTGGATGTAAACAGATTCAGATGACTCCAAAAAAAGTAAAAAAAGTTAAAAAAAAAAAAAAAAAAAAGGCATTTGGCACTGAAATTGCGTGCGTACAGTGGGGAGGAAAGACTGCGCCGATAAGAAAAAAGCGAGCCTCCTGATGGACGTCACATATTCAAGGTCGGGACACAAGGTCAAAGAGCTAATTAGCAGACAGCGTGCGCGTCTGCGTCGCCGAGCCACGGGCGCCGTTTGAATAAGCAGATAAGCGATGAGCACAATGGAGGCAATGAGGGCTAATTGCTGTGGGTTCTTTTGTCTGGCGGAGGCCTGAACTTATCTCTGCACCCGTCTCCTGGGGGCCATGCACGGGGGTCCCAGAGGAGCTCCTCCTCTTTAACAGGGAAATAATGGGGGCAAAGGCAAAGGCGCTTTGTTTTAACAATAAAAAGATGGAGTCAATTAAAGTATGTGGACAAAAGTATTGGGACACCCACAGGTTGCACGACGAGTCTACAGTACAAGCTGCCGGTTGGCCATCTCTGCTCTACTTGTTTGCTTCAGCATACCATGCACTCTCTGGACTACTCCAGCGCCATCAAACCACAAGTCCATGATCACGTGATGGACTTGAGGTCAGCTCCACACCGGAGTGTTAGGGCCACAGAGAAAAAAAGAACAGCTGAGATTTTGAGAATAAAGTCGTAAATGTCAGGAGTGGCGGATGCCACAGCAAGAAAAATAGGATCCCAACGCAAGACTAGGGCAACTTCGAAATACAAAAATAAAGTTTAATAACAAAAAGTGTCCAAAGAGGCAAAGTACAAACAAAGGAAAATCCACTACGGGTAAGAAACATAAAACACTGACAGCAGAAGGCTGTCAGGAAAAAACTAGAAGTAACAACAAAAAAAACACTGAAGGCAAACCAACAGGAAATCACTAGGGTTGTACAGAGCAGGTAAGTACAAGCACAGGTAACGGGCCAGAAAGCAGGGTAAGGGTAGTGGAGCCGGACTGAGCTGGAGCAAGGAACGGGAGGTCAGGAAGTACAATCTGGCAATGAACAGATGCTGCTGCCTTGCTTAAGAGGAGTCCAGATTGCTGATTGCCCGCAGGTGCGCTCCGGCGTCTCCGCCCACGCCGGCTGAGGTGCACTACGGACAAATGGCAGACAGGCGGCAGCAGAGCGACAAGCAATGCGTGACAGTAAATTTACAAGAATAAAGTCGAATAAAGTTGACAATTTCCGAGAAAACAAGTCAGAAATTTACAACTTTATTATTGTAATAATACGACTTTATTTTCTCTGAAATTTATGACTTCTTTTCTCTGAAATTTACGACTTTATTCTCATAATATTACAACTTTTTCTTGTAAATTTACAACTTTTTTCTTGTAAATTTATGAATTTATTGTCACAAATATATGACTTTTTTGCTCATAAATTTACAACTTTATTCTTGATACTCAAACTTTTTCCTCGTAAATGTATGACTTTTCTTGGAAATTTACAACTTTTTTCTCATAAATTTACGACTTTAAAATCGTGAATTTATGATTTTTTTCTCCTAAATTTAAAGCTTTACTCTCGTAATATTACAACTTAATTCTCGTAATATTGCGACTTTTTTTTCTCGTAAAAGTTACAACTTTATTCCCCTACATTTACAACTTTATTTGTCATAAATTTACAACTTCATTCTTGTAATATTCAGACTTTTTTCTCGTACATTTCCGACTTTTTCTCGGAAATGAACGCCTTTTCAGTCATAAATTTACAACATTATTCTTGTGATATTCTGACGTTTTTCTTGTACATTTATGACTTTTTCTTGGAAATTTCCAAATTTTTTCTCATAAATTTACAACTTCTTACTCATAAATTTACCATTTTTCTCTCATAAATTTACAGCTTAATTCTCGTAATATTACCACTTTATTCTCGTAATATTATGACTTTTTTTCTCGTAAACTTATGACTTTATTCCCTTAAATTTACTACTTTTTTTCTCATTAATTTACAACTTTATTGTCGTAATATTACGACTTTTTTATCGTACATTTACGAATTTTTCTTTGAAATTTACAACCTTTTTCTTATAAATGTACAACTTCTTTCTCGTAAATTTACCACTTTTTTCTCGGAAATTTAAGATTTTTTTTCTCATAAATTTACAACTTTATTTCCGTAATATTACAACTTTTTGTCTTGTAAATTCATGACTTTATTCTTGTAAATTAACAACTTGTTTCTTGTAAATTTACGACTTTATTCTGGTAAACTGATGACTTTTTGTTCTCATAAATTTACAACTTTTTTCTACAGTATTATGCCACAGCATTATGCCATAAAGTCAACAAATTCTGTTTATGTTTCAAATTGTGGTAAAATGATGTCACGGGTGTGGCGCAACCGAGTTATAGGCTGAATCCCAATTCTACCCCATAGCCCTTCCCCTTTGTTTTACCCCTCCCCCTACCCCTTAAAACCTAGGGCCAAGGGGAAGAAGCCACGAAGAAATGGGACACCACTTGATTGTCATTACATCATCACCCTTCACCGCTGAGATCATGAAATTGTTCATAATGCATGTTTCCTTCCATAAAGTCAAGTACATACATTTCTACATGATTTCAAAGTTATTTTTTTCAATAAAAGGCACACATTTTTACAAACTGACATTTATTGCAAAACAACAAACAACTCTGATAAATAACAGCCTAAAAGCAGCACTGTAACAACATTTATAAAATCAGAAAATGTATCAAATCTACATATGAAATAGAAATAATAATATCACAAACTTCACCAACAAATGTATAAACCTTATCAAGCATCAGTTCAATGTTTAAAAACCTCCCTGTTTTGGCCTCACTCTCCTCCTGTCGCTGATGTTCTCCCTCGGATTGCTTTGTAAGAAAGTCCAGAATCGTATTTTGTCGTATTTGACTTTCCCATGCTGAGATTGTAGCTTTTGAATGGTACTAGAGTGCTGTACTGTGCAGCAGAAGGTTGACTTCAGTTGGCTCAGCATCTCCTGCAGGAGTGACACACTTGCATGAATGATGGGCTCCAACTATGAACTCATTGGAAATACAATAATAAGAATAGTAGTATAGCAACAGTGTGCCAAAAACGAATATGAAGTCATGGTAAAAAAATAGATGGGACAATGTTAGATTCCAAAAGTTGAATCAAGTTTGATAATGTGGTCGCCATAATGTTTACGTCTTTTATTTAGCTCGCTTCCATATTATATACCGACTATAAACATATCTCATCATGACAATCGTTGGTGGACTACACTTCACTACAGACTTCACTACAATGTGCTGCATTGAATGATTAGCGTAGAAAACGCCAACGTCACTGTGCACTCTCGAGCGGGGATAGCCACCTGCCCTGGCCGGGCGAGGTGCATTGCAGGCGGACATATGTCCGGGCAGCCTCCGCGCTTCCACGGAGCACGGGGGAACCAGAGCATAGAGCGCCGTGGCCGAAAAGGGGGCACTTTAGTCAGACACAAACATGGCATGCTCTCAGCCAGTTCAGTAATGTAGATTCTTCTCGCTAACGAGCAATTTTAAAATACAACTTGCAATTAACAGGCTAATGTGGTTGCTCTCTCTAACTAATCATCAGATTGCAGTGAAGTTAGATATCGGTGTGAGCCCGGCTAGTTATAACTAGCGAAAAAAAATAAATCAAAACATGGTGGATATTTACATGGAGTAGCAAATGATTGACTATATAATAAAACATGAGTGACGTTACTGCGAAACTCAGTAGTTATGCGCAATTACTTACATTTATATGTTTCTTTCCATCTCTGCGGTTCCGTCTTCTCAGCGGGTGTCGTAGCTCCGCCTTCCCCGTTGTTTCAAGTGTGGTAACCTACCGCACTCGTTTACAAGGGGTATATATCCCTTAGCACTTACCCATTACCCCTCGGTTTAAAGAGAATTGGGACACCACTTGATTCTCGTGAACGCGCAAAACCTAGGGGTAAGACTAGGGGTAAGGGGTAGAATTGGGATTCAGGCATATTTTGTCATCTGACTTCTTGCCTATGTTGCAGTCGATCTGTCAGTTTTGGGAAGTAAGTTGTTTTTTCTTAACAGCTCTATTCTACAAATCTTAGAATAATCGTATGGGTTTTCATGCCAGGGCTAGCTAAGCAGTGATCACTGCTCACTGGTCTTGTATTTTGTGTGTGCTTTGAGCTGTCAGTGTCAATCACCCCCAGCCAAAAAAACATACTTGGGGCCAATTTTTTGTGTGTGCTACATCACAGTCATGACAACACAATATCAGTGAATGTTATTACTGTGCCATTGTTGTGAATATGTCACTGTCTTGGCTTTGCTGTGCTCATGGTGTTTGAATCTGCATGGTTGCCGGACAGTGTTTGACGTGAACAGCGATCGCTGTCACTCCACTTCTAGCCTATCTTGCAGTCCATCTGTCAGCTTCGGCAAGCACATCCAACTATTCTCATCGATTCATTGAAGGTTGCAGCTCTGACAGTTAAGAATGTTAAAACGTCTTAACAGCTAAGGATGTTTAAATGTGACCACGTTTTAAGTCACATTTTATCATTCTTAACCCTCATACAAGTGTAAAAAGAAGTTACGCCGCGTCACTCGTAAAAGGTAAGAGCAATCAAACAGTCTCATTCATAAATCTTTTGGAATAAATGTCTTAAAAAAACAAGAAAACACGCTGAACTGAAGTTTTGCAGGTCACCTTGCAGGTCAAGGTGGATTGGTCCAGCTTCCATTTGTACGGGTGTTCACCTTAAGGGGTTGCGCTGTAGATTGGTGCGGGGATACCTGATAAAGTGGCTGCATCAGGTCCAATGTGATCATTTTCCCTTTAGGGATGCCTTTAAAAAAAGAAAAAAGAAAGCCAACACATGAAATATTTGTTGTGAATGAGCGCAAATGAAAGAATCTGGCTGAGAATGAGAGAGAAAGCAACAAGTTCTCTGCTGCTGCTCTGAGCTTTGACGCAGATGAAACAGCAGGCATTTGGGAATGGATGTGCACAGTGATGGTGCAGTTCTTCATCCTCCTCCTCCTCCTCATCATCCACACAGGCTACACGGCGTCAGCGTCCTTTGGCGGAGCTTTGCCGCCGCGCTCCTTACTGCTGGCCGTGTGCACGTTAAAAGGGCCGCTTGAGGCTGATTAGAATGCAGAGGAGGACGGCTCTGCTGCAAATTGAAAACATATTGATTCTACTCATGCTTTGGGGGTGGGGGGTGATAGACAGGCAAGGAGAGGGAGGAGAAGAGGATGAAATCTGCTAATAAAACAGAATGCAACTACAAAACCATGCAGTTCTTGCATGTCTGGACACACACATGTGGCTCACTCACATCCAGTGGGTGGGGTGGACAGGCTTCATGGTTGCCATGGCGATTGAGGTCAGGTCAGTGTATGCATCGTGGGACTGTGTCACATCCAGCTGTGGCAGGGAGAGGCCACAGGACGCTGGGAGGAGGGAGGACATAACATGTACAGATGTGCTGACTGCACAGTTTCCATGGGAACAAGCCCCCCCCACAGACACACACACACACACACACATCCCCTCCTCCTCCTGCTACCACTCCTCATTGCGCCGGCAAACGCTTGACAAGCACCGCTAATATGTCTTCCTGCGTCTTTATGTGCATCCATGCACACCCAGTAGAGCTCTTCGATCAACCTCAGCGCCATTTGTTTGTGTGTTTGTGTTTGTGCGGTGTGTAGCTCATTCCACTAATCAAAGATGGGGAGAGTGTGTGAGGGAGGTGAAGAGGATGTTATCAAGCTGAGTGGCTGCTTACATACACACACACACACAAGTACGCGCGCGCGAACACACACACACATTGATTTAGGGCAGGTTTGTGTGTTAAAGATAAAGACTCCCAGACGCTGATCATCAAGCTCCTTATTAATTCTTTGAATGGGCAAGTGCTGAAATGCTGCCGCCCTGTGGCTACCTTCTGCCATTGCATTCTTAAACATAATATTTCATGTACCGTACAATAGTTTTTTTTTAAACTCATAACTAAACAACTCATCAAATACCACCACAGACAAAGGTTAAGAGTAATATGCAGTAAATATGCAGTGATGAGAAATCTGTTAGTTGAGCAATGTGCAAACAGAATGTAGTAAAATAATAAAAAAAAATAAGTCCTCCCATTTGGTGAAAAAGAAAATGTATTATAAATAATGTTTTTAAATTGCCATTTTAGTCTTCGATTATTGCATCAACCGAAGCAGCGGTAACTTTAAGCATAATGGAGTGGCGCGGGAGCTCCGTGAAAAGTGTGAGTGTATTTTTAAATAAAGTTTTAAACAGCAAATTTTGACATTGTCGTAAATTGAAACCCTCTGTCGCAACAGCTCTATATATTTCTCACCACACCACCATCGTTGTATACCTGATTTGGGACGTTTGTCATGGCATAATTGCAAAAACTGTTGTGTTCAAGCTCCACTTGCTTTCACTTGGTCTTTATTTACAGTTCCAGACAGTCAGGACGGCTGATGCGCGACAGACGACAGTTGATCCACCACACTTTACGGCAGTCCATGTCGTTCGGCTGCAATTAACGCAGCAGGTATGCGGCCACAAACAAATGACACTTAATGTTGGACTCTGTACTCAGCATGTAGCTGATAATTACGCCAGCGTTTTATGTCAGCTTCTATCACAGATTGCTCCGAAACCCTTTCGTAGTCCTCACCGCTAACGTTAGCTAACTGCGAATCCAGACAGAAGAGCAGGTAACAGCTGGGCCAGCAGCGAGTTACTCGCTACTCAGCCTTTTAGAAGGTTCTATACTTGTAGGAATGTAAAAACGGTGTAAACAGAAATAAGACATATTTCTCATTATGATACGAACAATAACATTACGTTAAGCAAGCCGACTAGGTAAATAGTGCTGCGCTTCAGAGCCACAGATTCGTCAGTTTCGTAATTATCTTCCATTCCAACTAACCTCGTAAAAAATATATATATAATTCAGCCAGTCAAAGACAATGCGTCAAGACAATGTAGTAATATGTAAATATGATGTTTTTGTACAAGGTGTGTCCTGGTCATGCGCATTGGACTTCCCTGTGCAGAGACGCTGCAAGGTGGATCAACCCGAGCTTGGCTTCTGGTGAGAAAAGTCTTAAAAGGACTTCACTTGTCATTAATGATAGCAAATAAGTTTTGGTTTGTTCATCTAGATGGAGAGGAATCCTTTAATATGTTCATTATTGTGCTTGCACAGCTCAACGTCAAATCAAACTCCCTGAAAATAAGCTTCTATACTCGCACAAAACTTAACACGTCGTGCTCGACGTCACTCCAGATCTCAGTAAATCGCGCAAGAAGTCATTCTGTTCAGTTTGGCTTTTTTGTTGGTGTTTTCTGTCTTTTTAAAATGATTTCATTTTTAGGAGCAGCCTCACAACTAACACTAAGTTGTTACTCTACTTTTGGACACGTTGAATTGTGCAAGGGTAAAAATCTGCAATCTAACATTGTTAAGCATGTTTAAAATAAGCTTCAACCCTTAGATGTTGCAAAAAGCAAAGCGTGCAGTTTGGATCTTGCTGAACTGATGATATATTTTGTACATTAATGACGCTGAGAGCACCCAATGCACGCTTTCTGATTAAAACATTACACAAAGCATATGAGTGAATGAATTAGTTAATGAAAGTGCTAAATAATGAAATCACATTTTTACAGTATATTGCGGCCAAAAAAAAATAACGAACTGCGGGCCTAAAATGGCCGCGCTTCAGACACTGTGAGGTGATCCATGCATGATGGTGGTTTGATCCTTGTTGTAGGACTAATAAAAGCCAAAGTTATCTTGAAGTTTATGCTTGTGACCACGGTGCTGCCTCCTCCCTCTCAGACGGTGCTCCTGAGTGTGTTTATGCTCCAGCTGCTGAGGACTGTCGGAGTGAGGCTGTTCTCCATGGCTTCCGAGACGTACACGTCGGGCATGCACTCGGCCGCCTTTGTCACCTGCCCCAACGACACAGTGGCCAAAGACTTGGCCAGGTGAGCTGATTAAGTGCTATTTTCTGTCATTTTTGTTCCATTTGAACAAAGTCAGAAACTTATTGAGGATTGCTGCACTTTCCCGCCCCCCTCTTCATTCTATTGATGGCTTTGTTCATTCTGTGTCTTACAGAGGCATCGTGCAGCAGAAGCTGGCCGCCTGTGTCAACATTGTGCCTGCAATCACATCTGTGTAGGTTTGCTACTTTTATTTTGAAAGGCAGAACACACACCAGTCACCACATTAGGTGCGCAAGCACAATTGAATGGAATCCTGTCGGAAGAGGCAACCACATGTTTAGTTTTGTGTTTGTCGATCATAATCCCGTATGAAATAATGTCAATAGAAATAATCTGTTCCAGGGTCAAACTGTGGCTGTTATGAAAGATTTGTTAAGTGCAGAGCCAATGTTTTAAGTCCCATTTTAGTGTAAAAAATAAGTAAAGCAGTGTTTAATAGTAGGGGTGTCCCGATCTGATATTGATATCGGTCGGGTATTGCCACAAAAACCCAATATTGGATTATATTGGCCCGTGTCTGAAATCTCTGATACAATCAGTCCATTCGACTCTGTCACGATAACACATTTTGCTGGACGATAATTGTCCTACAAATTATTGCAGATAAAAATCACAATCGCAACCAAAAACAAGAAAAAATAGACCCATGTAGAAAAAAAACAAAACACTCCAATAAAAACCACATATAGCAGTAAAAACAATAAATAAAATGAGTATCAAGTCCCTCTTGTCATCCAGCCTGTTTGGTAGAAAGAGAGGGGGGAATAACAAACGTGTATATCAAGGCCTGCAAAATTGAGTTTGTTTTTATTGATTAATTAAATATCGTGACAGGCCTAGCGCCAGTGCTTCTATTTAGCATGCAGAACTCGCATGGTCACATAAAAACAGCGTGCGCTAGCGTGTTTAGCAAAGCGTAGCAGTGATGATGTGGCTGTGTTTTTCGTTAAGGTCCGAAAAATGTGTTGCAGCTGATTTGCAAATGGTGAGAAACTTCCACAGGGACGGCAAAAAGTCATTGGCTGTAAGAGAAAAGAGACAGCCCCTGTCGGTGCCTAGTCATGTCAGGTTTCAACACTTCGTTGATGCATCTCATGCCTACTGTTGCTGACTGTTGTTTTCTCTTTGGGTGTTATCGCTTGATCAAGCCGTTTCTAACATTCCACACTCTGAAACAAACAAAAAAAAGTACATAATTGTCAGTGCGAAGTGAAAAAGTTGTATCGGGACACCCCTAGTTATTAAAAAATGTTAACTTTGCAAACAAGTGAGGGCACCTATGCAGTGTTTCCCAAAGGACTGCAATCAATTTTTGGCAATGTGTCATCTAATTAGCATTTGCCATAACTTGTGTGCATGTCATTTTGATGGACGCTGTAGGAGAGACGAAAAGTGAGCAAAAGACATCAAAAGCAAAACAAGACAAATGAACTTTCTTCTGTTTGTTTTTGTGTTGTTTTTTTTGCCATAATCTCACAAGCAAGACGCAGCCACCAGTGAGTGCTTTTAAGTAGGGGATGTGCCGCAGCAGGGACTGCAGCGATACGTGCTTGCATCTCAAAATGTGCCCAACAAGACCAGAAAAGGTCACTGGAAATAGAGAGGTCTGAATACTCGCTAAATGTAGCAAGAAAGTGGCTAAGTTGGCAACACCGATCCCTCCTGCTATGTCTTCTTATCCTCTGGCAGCCCGGGGGCCCTATCTAAAAATGTGCATGGAAATCTGACTAAAAGTCTTCGTACGCTGAAAACCCAAAATGTGCGTACCGACACAAATATTCAGAGTTATAAAAAGTGGCATACGCACACATTGACACAATTTATGTTTCATAGATTCCACCTTGAGTAGACACGTGCGTACGCAACCCCACCTCAGGTCACGCCTTTTCCACGCCTCCACTTCACCGTAGAAGGTCATGGCACACATTTCCATTTTTAATGAACATGTTTGTACATTTTTCCTAATTGATATCACATTTTAGATGAATATCAGCTTAGCTAAATGTGTTTTAGACTCAATGGGGATGAAGCTATGTCGAAAATTCATTACTGTAATTTCAGACGGATATATATTTAATGTAATGATGACATTAAATCCATCAAAATATTAGGTATCCTATAATTCTTTTATGAGGAACTAATGGTGAGTGTTAGTTCAAAGCACAACAAAACAAAAAAGCCCATCGTTTGTGGAAGAGGAAACTATCAGAGAAACTTTACGTACACGGTCCTGACACTATCCACACAAAATGTTCAATAAATAACAGCGTGATGTGTTCATGCAATGGAGGATAAATCTTTATTGGATTCCATTACATGTTTATTTCTAACAAATGATGTGTCTCCTCCTTGCCATGTCTCCAAAAAGTGCGTACGCCAGCTACAAAGGTGCAAAGGTTGTGTTTTTGGGTTTTAACAAGCGATACTCGCAGTCCCGTTATAATGCGTTTATGAGCGAGGGTCAACGGGTAGCGCCAGAGCTACTTGTGGCGGGCCGCCACAAATAAATAAATGAATGGATGAGAATCACTGGTATGGTGACGCTGGAGTCTTACTGCTTTCTTACTTCATGTAACTTCCTGTCTCATCGTCTTCTCTGAACACGCCTTGAAATCCTTCACTTTGTGAATATTTTCTGGCTGTTTTCCAGTTATGAATGGCAGGGGGCGATCCAGGAAGACAGCGAGGTTCTGCTGGTGAGTGCCGATTGCCTGCTTGTGTTGAATCTTTAAGACAGTTTTCGTCCTGCGATGTTTGATGAACACTGTCACCTTGTGTTTCCTCCTCTTCTAGATGATTAAAACTAGAAGCTCCAAGGTTCCCGCTCTCACAGATTATGTCCGGTAAGTACTCGGATGCCATCTGTGACAGAAAACACGGCGTGTCCTCCCATTACTGCCGTGATTCATGCAGTTTGACTCCCAGCTTTAATTAATGGTGGTGCTGCGTTGCTTCCAGGAAGAACCATCCTTACGAGGTGGCTGAGGTCATCAGCCTGCCCATAGACCAGGGCAACCCCCCCTACCTGAAGTGGATTGGAGACATTGTGCTTGAATAAGGACTGATTCAAGGATGGGTGATTATGCAAAATACTTTTAATGTTTAAATTACTTCACAGTCCATCAGTGTTCATGTGAAATGACTTAAAACACACCTTTTGCGCCAATTTAATAAATGCAAATTCATAGATTTGCCTTTAGGGGTCGTCATAGGTCTGCTTTCAATCATCACACTTTCAGTTAATTGAACCACTGAACAGACAGCAGTGTGTTTTATTTTGTACAAATAAATATGTTGAAATAAAACAGCTGGATATATGTTTTTACATTTGCTTAATGACATTCAAATGTTTAAAAAAAACCCAGTCCAAAGATTAGACTTCACAAAAAAACAAGAAGCGATGTCGAGTGATGCTCTTGTCAAAAGAAGAGATAACACATCGCAGACAGCAGTTGTTGATCGACCACATCCTCATCATTCTTCTAACGTGTGTTGATGCTACAATAGTATTTAAGCAAACAGAGCTCTGGTATCGGAATACTATTGTTATCGACAGCTGTCCAAATTCAGGTATCGGGACGGAATCGGAAGTGACCAAATGTGGATCAGCGCATCTGCAGTTAGTATGAACATATGTCCCCTAGTGGCTTTGAGTAGTTTCTACATAAAGTTTTTACATTATACCATCACATCCTTGCCACATAGCCCACACAGAACATGAAAGTACAGCATTGTGTTTTTGTTTTTGGTTTGAAACAAAGCAAAAACACAGCAAAAGAACAACACACGTCTGCAATGAGAGGCTCAGGAGGTACTGTAGGTCGTCAAGTAAGCAGCTGTCCTTGGGCAAAGACACTTCGCCCACATTGCCACCATTGTTGCCCCCACACGGATGCTTCACTGCTAACCTGCGACCCGTTTCCGGGCCTCCCCAACGGCTGCCACTGCTCCTCAAAAGGATGGGTTAAATGCAGAAATGCATACATTTTGCTGTACTGTACATTTTACACGAGACAAATAAAGACCTTTCTTCTTCTTCTCTTATTTTCCCCCAATCTTCTGAATAGTATTAATTACACGAGGTCTTCTGGTTCCGTGTTAGCCGAAGCCCAGGATATGTCACATCACATCACCTAATGTGAGCAAAACCCGGCGATGGTTGGCAACAGCCAACAGTAAGCTGAGAGAAAATCATGAACAGACTTCAATGTGAGGCCAGAAGTGTAAATGGAGTAGTTCAACATACCTGGGTCTTTTCACCAAAGGGGTCTTGTTGATTGCAATCCGCTGAAGTCGGCAGAAACGCTGTCTCCTTGCAGAACATTTTAGGGACCTTTTTTTCATGTGATTATATCATTTATTTCTTTACTTCTCAGCTGGGAAAAAAATGTGCCATAGAAAAAGTCCAATGAGTGTATATGACCCAGAGGACGTGTTGTTTTGTGTGCGTGGGGTCCTTGGACAATGTACGCGTGACATACACCGTCCAGCCGGGGCATGATTTTATGCATATGCTTAACTGAGCATTATTTGTTCCGCTGACAAAAACACAAATGTGAACAGTAACCTCACCTCAGTAGCATGTCCACCAAGGTTTTTTTTTTTCGTGACCAGAGTAACGGACTACAGGAGCACACCCAAAAAGTCACAAGTAGCTGATTTCGAGCACTGACTTGTTCCCCAAAAACTCACCAGCTTGCAGCTTGCTTTTTGGATTAGAACCTTTCTCTGCTTGTTCTCCGTGTTTGGTTTCCAGACTGGAGTCCTCAGGTTGTGGTGTCTTCAAGTCCGGCATCCTAGAATCTTCTGGAGCATCTTTACTCTTTCCGTTATGTGATGTTTTGATTATTTTGATTATCTGCGCGCCATCTTGTGTTGTTTCCTGACGCTGACCGGCAAGCACACTCCTTTGCCTGTGAAGAGCAATACCACCCCATTCCTCCGTGGGCCGCTGCCGTTCCATGTCGGCCCTGTCGTGGCTCTTGACCCGGCGCGAGCTGCGGCACAGGGCCTTGCGAAAGCCCCGTTTGAAGTTGTCAGACAGGAAGCCGTACAGGATGGGGTTAGCGCAGCTGTTGGCGTACGACAGCACCACCACGAAGAAGTAGAGGCCCCGGAAGTCGCCCGGCAGCACCACCAGCAGGTTAACGATGTTGAGGGCGTAGAATGGTAGCCAGCACAGCACAAACACCGCCACGACCACCACCACCATCCTGGTGATCTTACGCTCAGACTTCCTGCGACGGGAGGACGATGCCTGTGCACGTTTCCCAACGCTCCGTACCTTAGGAAGAGCAGATGGACACTGTTTAGTGTTGGGCTGTCCAAACCTTTTTCCGCCAAGAGCCGCATACTGAAAGTCAAAGGAAGTGGCAGGGGCCTTTTTGATAAAACCTTGGTTAGCGTCTGCTATGGTTAGCATTTTTTTCAATGAACGTCGAAAATTCACTCAACATTTTGTGTAACTTTTCTGGTTTCCGCCTGTCAATAGTCATCAGTAGTTGACTCTCCAAAAAGTCAAAACAGAACATGTTTTTATAGTTTTACATGCAGAAAACAAATTGAAATGTATACGAATACATACAAATGATGAATGAAAGGGAAGTTCTCTGAGGAAATATTTCCCAACAATATGGTCATGAGCCTTGGGTAGTGACCGAAAGGACACAATCATGGGTCCAAGCGGCCGAAATGAGTTTTCCCTGTAGGGTGTCTGAGAAGCACTTTCATCCGGGAGAAACTTTGAGTACAACCGCTGCTCCTCCGCATTGAAAGGAGCCACATGAGCTACCGACTGGTAGGAGGCCTCGGGGAAGACCCAGGACATGTTGCAAAGATTGTTTCTCAACTGGCCCGAGAATGCCTCAGGATCTGCTGGAAGAGCTGCCTCCGCGACGCGACCTCGGACAAGCGGTAGAAGATTGATAGATGGATGGGCAAATGTTTCTTCTTGTCACGATGACAGCATTTCATTCACGTTATCAAGTTCCTCGAGATTACGCGTTTTACAGTAGATTCTGTTTCTATTGGTCAATTCCACGATTCCGTCAATGCAGAAATCATAGGGCCCTTCGCATAGCACTCGCCTTGTTTCCGCCATTTCTGGTTACCCTGAAGAATTTTTAGTCTGTGATCCCTTTCTTTGTGGAGACACTGCCTTGTTCAAGACAGCGCCTCCTAGTGTTTAAACTAAGGTGTACAAAAGATTTACTGTTAAGTACTGTACATGTTGTATGTGGGCCATTGTCCATTATATGTTTAGACTGATACAGCTCAGTTAAAAATGGATGGCGGGCCACATCTGGCTCAGACTTATTAGAAGTGACTTGGAACAAATACGGGCAAGTTGCTACTTACACCTTAGCCCTAACAACATAGCACTTTGTCTACAAAAAAACATTTATTCACAAGGATACGCCAAATAGGAAAATGGAAACGACAACAGAACTACAAAACACTTTGCCGAAAGTGGTACTTCACATTTGATTGTTTTTGAAGTTTTGCCATGAACAAAAGTTACTTGTTTAACTTCTTTTGCACTTCGAGCAGGACAGTTAACTATGCCAACATGCAAACATTAGCCGTGTACTATTTACCGTAATTTCCTGTGTATAAGCCGCTACTTTTTTCTTAAACTTTGAACCCTGCAGCTTATACAGCGGTGTGGCTAATTTATGATCTCTTGACATCTCCTTTACTTCAGAACTACTACTAATCATTTAAATACTGTGCCACTCAATATAACAGTCTGACTCAGTGTCATCTTACAAGGAGCATTAAACCCATCACACAGCAACTTAACACTCAAAAAGTGTACCTAAGAAATATACAAACACGTACCAATACGAGTTTGAAATTAAAAAAAATATTTAAAAGTTTTCCCATAATACATTGCATCTGAGCAAAGCACTCATTGGTGTCTGCCAGGGCGCTGCAATTATGTTAGCCTCCCTACGGGCTCTTCTGGCTCTCTGCTGGACAGAGGCAGCATTGCAGCGCCATCCATCCAACCATCCATTTTCTATGCCGCTTGTCCTCCAATGCTATATATAGAGTAATGACCTGCAATTTCCGATGAGTTTACAAGCTCGTAAGTTTTTTCATAGCTCATGATTGGCTCCTGTCAAAGACTGGTCCACACGGACTCGTACGCACCACAATATGCCATTTTATGACATGGACGTGCGGTTTATGTATGTACAAATTATAATAATTGTACAAATATATATGTACAAATTACAACAAGTATATATGTAGAAAGTTCTTTCCTGTAAATTTAGTGGGTGTGGCTTATACACCGGAATTTACTGTAAATGTTTTGCGATGGAAGCTCCACGCATTTCCTCTACATCTTCGGCCAAAATATATTCAAAATCTGAAAAAAATCAAACGTTGAGCGGCTTCCTTGAAAGAATTGTTTTTTCACATGAATTTTGATACACAAGTGGATTTGGATTTTTGTTAAAAGTAAAATGATATTTAAAATAACCAGCTCTCCTTCAAGTTGTGGCTGGTATAATGGCTCTACCTTAATGACGATCAGCAGGTAGCACAGGCAGATGACCAGCAGGGGGCAGAAGAAGCCCATGGTGAAGGTGTAGACGATAAACGAGGTCTTCCACAGTTCGGCTGGCTCGGGCCACACAATGCTGCAGTTGCCGTCGTCCTTCAGCACATCGGCGAAAATGACCACGGGAAGCACCACCACAAAGGAGCCCGCCCACATTGCCATGCTGATGGCCTTGACCACTCGGGGGCGGCGCCACCAGGTAGAGCGGATGGGGTGCACCACGGCCAGGTAGCGGTCTACGGACATGACGGTGAGGCAGAAGATGCTGGTGAACTGGTTGATGGCGTCCACAGTCATGACCAAGCGGCACATAAGCGAGCCAAATGGCCACGAGAGCAGCGCGTTCTGGACTGCCAAGAAGGGAAGGCCTAGCATGAAGAGTTCATCGGCGATGGCCAAGTTGAGTATGTAGATGTTGGTCACTGACTCATTTTTGGTGTAGTTCACCACCACATGGATCACCAGCGTGTTACCCACCAGGCCGACAGCGCAGACGATTCCATAGATGAGCGGGATGAAGATGCCGGCCAAACCGGGGAGGGATTCCACTTCTGTACAGTTGGGACAAGTGGTGTTGAAGAACAAGGAGGTGTCATTGTCCGAGGCCAGGAGAAGGAGTGAATGGGTGGACGTAGAGGTAGGCAGAAAGTTTGAACCGCGAGAGGCATCCTGGGTGGCCTTGATCAGCTCCATGAGGGGGTCAGAGGAGTCAGATGTCAGCCAATGTACAAGTAGCCTGCGAGGTAAGCAAAAACATACTTTGTTTTGTCAATTTTGCAACCTACAACCATAGTAGTATGGTAGTAGTAATGGTTTAACATGTTTAACATTTCCTACCCTCAACTATGGTCATGACCTGTGGGTAGTGACATCACGGGTACACGTGGCTGAAATGAGTATTCTAGGAGGCGGCATGGCTCAGTGAATAAATAAATACAAGTGAAAAAACTGACAAGTATTGCATAAAGATTAAATAAATACAGATATAAATTAACCATCAGAGATGCATAGGCAGCATGCCTTGATGGCACCGACGGATGTGCGCCAAGCAGCAGTGCTTGGCAACTTGTGCTTCAAACTGTTTTGTCCTGCGGTACCAGTAACTACTGCCAACAAGGAAGATTCTGTCTAGGGAAGACTGACGGACAGCGGGAGACTGCACCGAGAGTGGACGGGTTAGCTAACCTTACCACATGTCATGGATGAAAAGACCCCACTGAAAGGACACCCCAAATTGACTACAAGCACAATGCAAGGAAAACAAGATGGGCCATTCAGCACTGACAACATGGATATGACTAGAAAGACAACAACAAATGATGAAAAGCTTACTGCAGATGGTCCAAAGTCAGCAACAAGGAAGCATGGAGAAACTTTGAACAGTCAATGCCCAGTTTCACTGATTACCCCTTCAAGTTTGCCCGCAAACTGTTACTTTTGGAGTAGAAGAAATCAGGGAATTGGAGGCCACTGCACAGGAGCTAGAGAATCACATCAAAGACCAACTCAGAGACAGCAATAGAGATCTCCCCATTGGGCCACCAGGTAACGTTTTGTATCCTTCTGAACTCACATTCCAGTTTGACACCACCTAAGTGAAACGAGATCCAGCAAGTAGCCCTGTTAGGAATGGAATATTTTCCCTCTGCTTTGAACAAGATAAGTTGAAGGCTGTTGTCAAAGCTATCTTGCACACGCACACACATAGTTGCTAGATATGTCACTATTTTAAAGTCTGTCTGAGGAGCTATTAGCTGTCCAACTGAGACGGGCTGGTGCCTAATATACAAACCGAAAAAGGGAAGTTTACATCCATTGCACCACCTGTCTGACAGAAGTCATGAAAGAAAGCAGAACAGGGTTCTTCTTCGGAGATCGATTGGACTTCACTAAACCTTTGTTGGCCACTGATCGCTCTCTCCACCACTGGCGTTGCAGTTAATTGTATCTACTCCTTTTTTTAATTAAATTGTAAACTGTCCTTGAGACTCAGAGACTCATTTCACAGCTGTTAGAACTAAATAATCTGGGGGGACTTTCACCTTGTAAAATGCCCGGTCCCAGCAGCCCAAAGGCAAGACCAGGACCAAATGCGTCCCCTAAAAAGTATATAAGTCATGCCCCATGGTACTAAAGTCATTGTGGAGACTGCAGAGCCTTAACCACCTTTTATCCCAAAGGAAATTCTCTAAGGAAAGATCTTCTCCATAGTGGCAAGACGCATGACAGGCAAAAGTGCTGAAATGCATATGGCTCTGTCCCACATCAGCTGATCTCCTTTGCTCTCAGCTTCTTCCATATTTCATCTTGCACTCAGAACCCAGTGTCCAACTGCTTCAGCAACGTCTATATCTGCTGCACACCCCAAGAAGCCACATCAGGCTGACAACAACTCCCGAAAGGCATAGCAGTTCAATATTACCCATCCTATTTACAGCAGCCTTTTGAGCCTTTTGTCAGAGAAGTAAAAATCCAGTCAGGACAGCCTCTACCGGCAAAAAAACGCAGCTTGCTGCTGTCAGTTCACCTGTACCACCGGCTTATGTGGCCACTAAAGTTAAGTGAAATATCCACGACAGGGATGAAGATGGACCTGAAGGCGAACAGCTATATATTCAAGATTCAAGAGTTTTATTGTCATATGCACAGACAGTGCAATGAAATTCTTATTCTGTTCATTCTCCCATGAAATGAAAGACAAACACAAGAAAAAGGATAAAAACATAAGAAACATGTAAACCAATAAATTAAGCAACAACAACAGAAGAGACATTAATACAGAAAAATAATACAAATAAATAAATAAATCCATCAATAAATAAAGTGCTATGAGTGTGTGCGTGTGTTGCGTGCGCCGTGTGTGAGTGCTTCGTTGAGAAGCCTGATGGCCTGTGGGTAAAAGCTGTTTGCCAGCCTTGTGGTCCTGGACTTCAAACTCCTGTAGCGTCTACCTGACGGTAGGAGTGTGAATAATGAGTGTTGTGGATGTGTGCTGTCCTTGATGAGGTTGTGTGTTCTTCGTAGGACTCTGGATTTATAAATGTCTTGCAATGAGGGGAGGGCTGCCCCAACAATGTTCTGTGAGGTCTTGATCACCCGCTGGAGTGCCTTCCTATCACGTGTTGTACAGTTACTGTACCAAACAGTGATGGAGGCTGTAAGGACACTTTCCATAGTGCATCTGTAGAAGCAACTAAAGATTTTGGTGGACATGCCAAATTTCCTCAGTCTCCTCAGGAAGTACAGTCTCCTTTGGGACTTCTTCATAATTTGTTGGGTGTTGTGAGACCAGGTGAGGTCCTCGCTGATGTGTGTGCCAAGGAACTTGAAGGTTTTCACCCTCTCCACCTCAGTCTCATCAATAAACAGGGGTCTATGCGGCTCCTTTTCCCTTGTTCTTGGGTCAATGATCATCTCTTTAGTCTTATCTGTATTGAGAAGGAGATTGTTATCACGACACCAAGCTATGAGGTCCGCCACCTCTCTTCTGTATGATGTTTCAACACCACCAGTGATCAGGCCGATGACTGTAGTGTCATCCGCAAATTTAATGATGCTGGTGTTGTTCTGGGAGGCCACACAATTGTAGGTGAAGAGCGTGTAGAGGAGCGGACTCAGCACACACCCCTGTGGGGTCCCAGTGCTCACAATTCTTGAGCTGGATGTGCGATTGTGGACTTTGACTGACTGGGACCTGCCTGTTAGAAAGTTAAACACCCAGTTACAGAGGGAGGGTGACAGGCCAAGTGTGAGGAGCTTATTTGTGAGTTTGTGGGGGCTGACTCTGTTAAATGCAGAGCTATAGTCTATAAATAGCATTCTGACATACAGTATGTGTCCTGGCCTTGTAGGTGAGAAAGGGCTGTGTGGATGGCAGTGTTGACTGCATCATCCGTGGACCGGTTCTGGCGATATGCAAACTGTAGGGGGTCGGGATGCTCTTTTTGATGTGGGTCATGACTATCCTTTCAAAGCACTTCATTACAATAGGAGTGAGTGCTATAGGGCGATAGTCATTCAAGCAGGTCACGTTGCTCTTCTTGGGTACGGGCACTATGGTGGTGTACTTAAAGCAGGTCGGTACAGATGATGCGGTACAGACGTACCGCTTATTACAATTGGCATACCCCTGGGGGTACGTGTACCCCACTTTGGGAACCTCGGCTGTACTTTATTGTAATAGAAAATATGACAGAAATTAGGTGGTAGGACTTCTGAGATTTGTCGAACCAGCCCTTGCTCGCTGTGAAACCCATGAACGTTGCAGAAAAGGGTTGAGTTGAGTTTCGTTCGTGTGGCCCGGCGTAGAGCGCCGATAGAGCTGCCTGGCCTTTTCCTGGAGGACCAGTGAATCAAATGGGATGTTTTTCTTATGGCTATTGCTGATCCTAAGAGCGAGAGCAGACTCCATGTTCACTATTAAAGTGTTACGGCGTGTCACGACATGCTTTGCCCTCTTGTTGAAGGAAACGATAGCCATTGCAACTCCGGAGCGAACGCGATCGCTACTTATTCAAGACATCCTCAATTTCTATGCCATCCTTTATCATATCAAGGAATTTCACCTTCACCTGAATGCTAAGCCTTTTCCTTCGGCGCTTAGTTTCATCGCCAGACGGTGTAGAAAAGGCAGAAGCCATTGCGGCGTTTACATAAAAATTCTCAGAAATCACTCACAAGAGCAAAGATACTTTCTGCTGTGTAACAACAATGTAGGAAGCACATGTGAGAGACAATGCGGGTGGGTGCTGCGTGAGGCTGAGCCAATCACTGCCGAGGCTACTGAACAATAACGTCCTGTACTGTAACCAGGCCTTGTATTTTCGTTCATTTAGCAATTTTTATGCTTGAAAAATGCTTTATTTAAGCCAAGAATACATGAAATTTGCTTAAATATGCATATTTTAAACTAATAGTAGGTCGTCGACAACCACAAAACATCGATCATTAATTAATTTCTCGAATATAGAGAAGGAGTGATAATCGAACCGTGATATTGCCAGTGTAATAATCTCATTAGATTGTGTGCCAAACGATCTGGCCTGTAATTATATATGTTTACGCCCAAGGTGTCATGAAACAGTCAGTGTCACCATGTTGTTCAAACACTTCATTGGGCTGCGCAGAATACGAAAGTGCTAATCATCTTAGCATGCCGCCATCACAACAAAAACAAGCCTCGCCATTAGCGTCGGCGCTTGTTTGCAAAGCCAACTGGGCTTCTTAATCGCCGTAATGCTGCACAAAGGCACACCCGCATCCCTGGCTGTGATGCCTGATAATTGACGCTCCGCTTGGAACAAAATGTAACAGCCTGTGGAGGCAAAATGCGCTGCTTTGACTGCAGGGCGAGAGTCCATGGTTATGAAGCTAGAAAATGCTCATAGAGTTCTGAACACACCACAAGAAAAGTTACTGTGGTACTTCGTACAGGTAGTTCAATTAAATACAATTTTCAGCATCATGGATTCCAATTTTGTTTGTGATCATGCAAAACATGAGGTACACCAGATCCAGTGCATAATGTGCCCTTTGGGGATTAATAATGCCCAGTGAGAAGTACAGCACATTATAGCGAGCTATTATCTTTGTAAAGGGAGATGGTTTGATACAGCCCCTACGCCTGTGCAAATATTAATACAAACACACTGTGTGCAGCAATTAACTGCAGTGAGAGTGCATGGACACAATAAACACAACAAAGACCACAGCAATACATGCTGGGTGATTTCCTGAAATAAATCAACACCTTGCTTTCTTTTTGTACTTTATGTGCAACGTGCAAAGTACAATTAAGTGAATGCGCGCCCACACACACACACACACACACACACACACACACACACACACACACGGTATGTGTCCTAATCTCTGACAGCAGCCTGGCGATATCTCCTTCCACAAGACATTCTTTTGTTTGGGCTTGTATTGTAGCCGCTATACACAAAACTTCCCATGAGGTGTTGCTATGGCGACGGAGGGTCAAGACAATTGCTCAGAAGATCGCCGAAAGGGAATCCTCCGCTCTGTTAGCGCGACGCGTGATTAGATGGTTGTTTGAGTGGCCGATGACTTTAGAGACCTCCCGCCGAGGCCTGCATCCCATAATAGCAGCTGTCAGTGCAGCCAGGCCACTCTAATGGATCCAGATCGTTTCTGTGAAATGTCCGCATTGTTCCGCCTCGCAACCTCGCAGCAGGCTGACATACCAGTTCACAGCGATCATGAAGTACAGTGTAGCCCCTAAGCGTGCTAATGAAAAATATGGAAATGCAGTTCACATGTGGATGGATGGATGGGTGTTAACAGAGTGCTAATATAACACCTCGTCTGAGTTAAGTTGCAAACAGAAATAGTGACATACACAACAGGCAAAAGGGAAATTGTTTCTTCAAAATAAATAGTATATGGCCATAAAAAAACATTTACTATTTACTGTGCACGCGCGAATGGACAGACTGGTGATTACATTATGTTGAATATAAATGGCACTGTGAACGGAGAGGCCGGTGGTGAGGTATATGTGACGGATATTTAAACTCCTTACATGCGTATGTGAATTGAGCGAGAGCTTTCACATAATGTGGGTATATGATTGGCGGTAGGTGTGTCCCTATGTGAATGGATAGACGTGTTTACATTATGTGTGTATGTGAATGCACAGACTCCACATCCCCGCATTGTCCAGATTGTGGTTTTGGTTTCATACTAAAGTGTCCTAAAAGTAGATTACCAGTTCAATCTAGTCCTTCTCATTCTCTTAATAGCGCCCCCCACTACCACTAAAATGTCAGAGCCCCACTGCCCCCATCTAAAAACGTAAGATGGAATAGTGATTGACTTGACTGACAAACACACAGACTGAGACATGGGACATGAGAGCAGGAAGACTCGCTGGACGCTTTATGTCAGGGGTGTCCAGACTTCTAGATTTGCTAAGAAATTCTATATATTTATATATAAAGTTATTTTTCCTCACAATATTACTCTCATAAAATTATAACATTTTCTTGTTAGATTACAGCTTGTGACACCCAAGATTACAAGTTGTTTCTCTTAATAGTTTGACTTTAAATAAATTACTGATGGTTTTTCCATTGCTTTTGTTGTTTAAAACAATTTCTAGTTAAATTATATTTCTAGAATGTGCCAATGTGTCATTTAAAAATTTTTTTTTTAAAAATCGAATAACCCCCGGTACACAATGCAGTCACACACAACACACAAATTCTGCTGACTTTTGACCAACAATGTTAGAAAGCTTCAGTATTAATTGACCCCAAAAAGACCTGTGGACTGACGGGCAAACAGCGGAGACTAAACTCACCACTGATGCATCCATCGTCCTATTCCCCGAGGAGCCTAACAGGCTCATCAATTCCAAAGCCAGTAAGAAAGCATCAGTTTCTCTCAGGGGTATTGATAATGTTCATTCAGTGAAACACATTCTCGTGATTTCATGTCATCATTTGTTTGTAGGCGAGGCTTTCCTGGAGTTGAGTAAATACAAAAATACAATATGTATCTTTCAGTCATATCTTATGAAGATGAAACAATTCATCATTGTTCGCCTCATCTCTTGTAATCCTTCAATAGGCGACATGAAAACACATACTGACCCCGCCTCTGATCATACTCTCATTTAAAAACATGAATGCATGCGCCACGATGGAAATAATGCACTTCGAATCATGATTTATTACAACTATTCTTTCAAGTAAAATAATATGTGGACTAAATGATAGTAGTTGTAAAATACATAAGTATTAAGGTTATCTGGACTGAACATGAAAGGGAAACGATTGTGAAGAGAAATAAAGCTTACCTGTGTTGCTGCTGGACCTTTATTATCCTCCTTAGAAGGACTTGAACACTGGAGCCCGATGCCGAGCCGCACAAACCGCCTCGCCACCCTCCCTCCTTCCCTGCGAGTGTGTGCTTGTGCTCACCATTGTGATGCTAATAAAGTATTGACCAAACAGCTCCACATGCGTTTGGGGCGCGTGAACGCGTAGCAGCCTAATGCCTATTGAATAATGGGGGCGGGGAAAAAGGCCACAAGTCAAATCATGACATAGAGTCTTTGCTCTGAGTAATCTATGGGGCGAGATACCCACAATTTATCGTTTCAGCTGCTCATCCCCACGTAAACGGCGCTGTGGGTGCCCAGAAACAGTATTTTTTGAAAACGGATTCCAGAGTAGGAAAATCCGTCGTTCCCGCAATCCGCTTCCTTTTTCAAAATGATGTCAGCGAGCCATCACGGTCACGTGAGCAGAAGTAAGCTTTGACGACAAGCCAGCATAAAGTCTAAATATTTTGAGTGTCATGACTCAACGCAGTTGACGTTTCCTGGTATTTTCTTCTCCTATACTCCCAAAATGACGCACATGTAGTTGGACTTTGTCATAAGTCTGGACGAGCCTTGGAAAGTGAAGGATGGATGGACTTATGCGCATGTGTTCTTTCTTCTTCTATGGTTTGGCGTGTCACGCGGTTCCATCTGCGTGTCTGTGCACACCACAAGGCAAGCACTCAAGCGGAAACCCCAAGGGAAGAGATGGAGGCCAAGAAACACCTGCCGGCGAGACCTCGATGCTGACATCAAGCAGATGGGAAAGACCTGGACACAGCTGGAGAGAGCAGCCCAGGACAGAGCACTCTGGCGGACTGTTGTCAGTGGCATATGCTCCAGCAGGAACGATGGACCTAACTAACTAACTAACTAACTAACTAACTAACTAACTAACTAACACTGTGCCGAATTAGTTGCATCCAGATGGGAATGGATCGTAGAGTGAAAACGATGTAATACACAAGGGCCACCTGCATGTGGCGCTTTAAATAGACACGCAGGCGGAACCACGTGACACCAAACCATAGAAGAAGAAAGAACACATGCGCATCTTCTGCTTTCCAAGGCTCATTTAGACTTACGAGAAGTGGAATTACGTCTGCGCGTCATGATGGAGTATTAGACGACAAAACATTTCACGTGACGGCGAAGAGGCGGCGGTGGGCCAGTGACGTCATCCTTTTCAGGTTGGCTGTCTCAACGAAAACGACAAGCCGACGTTCAGATTTCCCCACTCTGCAAGCCGTTTTCAAAAAATACCGTTTCAGGGCACCCAGAACGCGGTTTCTGTGTGGATGAGAGGCTGAAATGATAAAATACTTTGCGTTTTGACCTGAAAACGTTTCCGTGTGGAAAGCCCCTAAAAACTTCTCCAGGTTTCTAGTCGACAATGTTGTGTCAATACAAGAACCCTGTAGATGTGATGATTCATATCGCCCTCATTTGGATACATTTGGTATACTGTACAACAGCATGCGTAGAAATTTGCTGGCAAAACAAGGACCTTATTTGAATGTAGCTTCCTGAGCGCTGTGGAACAAAACTGTCAATTGGTAGACCCAAAATAATGTCACCTGAGCTGGAGGATCCCGTTGACTGTGAAGGTTGTTACTGGTGCCGAGTGCAGTCCGATAACCATCAGACGCCATCTACAAGAGAAGGGTTTAAAGTAGAAAAAGGTCTTCAAAGGCCTCGTCCCCTTTAACGGCCCAAAAGGTTTGCAGGAGAGCATCAAACGTGGGACATCGAAAGGAGGAAGAATGTTTTATTCTCTAATGAGAAAAAATGTAACCTTGACGGCCCTAATAGCTTCCAACGTTACTGACATGACAAGGAGATCCCACCTGAGATGTTTTACACACGAGACAGTGGAGGGGGGTCCATCATGGTCCTTCAATGGAACAATGAAACTTCATGTTGTGCAGGGGCGTCAAATGGCAGCTGGCTATGTGGAGATGTTGCAGGGGGAACCCCTCATGACTGAAGGCCCTCGTCTGTGTGGTAATGACTGGCTTTTTCAACAGAGCAGCAACGTAGCTTCTTGCAATTTTTCAATTGGTCTTACAATTTTGATCAGGAGTGTATACCGCCAAGATCACAAAGCCTGCTCTGTTGCATGAAAATAAGATGAAAAAGCAACAGATAAAAAAGGATGGAGAGACTACGAGGGCACACACCTTCACCTGTTTAAAACAAGTATTTCTACAATGAAACCAGTGTTCTGGCAGGGTGATACAATCTAGTAGCAAATATGGGCCGCTCATGTCCACTGTTTTTACTTTTTATGTCAATCATGACTTGCCATAGGAATTTTTTTTTTCTTTCTGTGGCGGAAACGGGCTTCCATAGTTACCTGCCTTACTACACGCGGCATCAAGCCTTATTAGCGTCTTATCAGCCTGGTTGTGGCTTGTCCATCACTCAAGCTGAACTGCCCGTTATAGTGTTCACTGCCCCTGGTGGCCATTATGCAGAATGCAGCCACCATGGTGTCTGGTGTATTCATTTTCCTGCAAATGTTTTATGAAATAGCGTGAAATGCTTGTATGTAACTGAGCGTCACTCAAGTGGCAGGTGGCAGTGTTCAGGGAATCACGTAGATTGAAGATTTGTTGGGAGTTTTTTATTCATGGGTCAATAAAGTTGCAGGTGAAAAGTGTTGAATTATAAACAGAGACAAAACATCACTGGGAGGCTTTTTATTATTTTAAAGCACATTTATATGGCCTGCAGAGACACAGAGAGCAGAACAGATGTTTTAACGTTTGGATCTCTTTAGATCAGGGCTTTTTTTTTTTCACAATAAAATAATGCAATGTTTTGTATGGTGCTTAGCTTGCAAACATGTTCGTGTTCGGGAATGTATATTAATATATGAAAAATAATAATGCACTCCTATTTTTTCAGTTTTTTTGTGTAAAACACCTTTCAACATACACAGATAACAGCAATAATAATCAAGTTTTAGCTTTAAAAATACCATTTCAGCTCAAGAGCTTAAAGAAACAATAAAAAAAAAAATGAGTTGGGTGATAATAGTGCTGTTCATTTGGGTCATCCTTACACTGGGTGGCGCTCTAAGGCATTTGTTAGGCACTGCAGGTCAACATATGCAGGCTATGCTATGCTAACGTTCTCTGTCGTACCTTTTTTTTCTTTTCAGTGCGGCCCGAAACCTTTGTCATGTTCCGTAGGGCTTTGTTTTTATTCATACAATATATATGTATATATATTCATATTCATACACCGCGAGCTGATTAAAAAAAATAAAAATAAAGCCGTGAGCCAAAAATCGCACTTTGGGCATGGCTGCCTTAGCGTGTGCAGGTGTTCCTGAAAGGTGTTCCTGAAACTGTCCCTTGGGCGTCTAAGACAACACAGCCATGCTTGGGCTAATTTGTTTTCACACGCACTCGATAATGAGTGTGATTAATCCGCTAGCTGGTGGTCAGATGTGCTGCAGGCAGGCGGCAAAAATACATTGAGATGAATGAGACGGCGACGGCCCTCATTCATCTCGCATCTCATGATGATGATGATTGGGCCGATAACGCTAATGATGATGAAGCACAGGAATGATCTCCCAACAGAAAATCTGTTCCCGTATTTTAATCACAGCAAATAACACATTCATCACACATTTTGATCCAAATACAGCTTTTGACGTTGAGAATTTGGCTAGCTTACTGTACATTCTCAGCATGATACGCTCAGTGTCCACTTTATTAGGTACTTAACATTGGATTACTTGTCATTTTTATACATTTCAAAGTTAATAAGAGGTTTTAAATACAGAACAAAAGTACTGTGACGTTGACGGCAGGCGTAGCTAATAAAAGGTCAGCGAGCGTGGGTCTTTCCCGACTTGAATTTGTTGGTTTTGCTCGGAAGCGTTCCTTTTAAGGTCAATGCAGCTCTTTGTAGTCGTCATTCTTCTGGCACATCTGGAATGTTCTAGTTAGTTCAAAAACAGACAGGCTTCACTACACATTGTAAAATAAATCCGCTACAGGTGTGGGAGATGTAAGTTGAATTGTTTTGTTGTTAAAATGTAATGTTAGCGCATTAGCTCACATAGCTATGCTAGCGTTGCTAATGTTTGACTTCCTTCGCAATGGGGATTTGGGGTTGTGATAAACTTTAGAGGCGTTTATTTGTGAAATTGTTGTCGAAATTCCAAATGCTACGACCTCAGTTGTTTGACGTTCGAGGCTCCAACTGTGCTAGCAACATTTTGTACTTGGAAGCTGGATGAACTGAAGACTTGTGATGTACATTGAGATTTCACGACAGAGGTTCAAATTCTGACATTTTGTGCTACTTTAGAGGCTTATCAAACAATATTGTATATGATGACATCAAGCAGGCTTCGCTACACACCATAAACTAAAGCTCTGGCCATTCTGTCTGTCAGCTACAGACGTGGGAGCTGTAAGTTTGATTGTTTTGTTTCTCCTCAGCAAAAAGGCTAACCTCGCGTGATCTTGCTGTTCAAATGTAATGCTAGTGTGGCTAACTTGTGACTTCATGTCTGAAATTTTACGACCTCAGCGGCATTCGCCATTCATTTAGACGCTAGCAATATTTTGTATCTTGGAAGACTGAAGACTGGTGACCTACGTTGAGGTTTCGCATTCCGTCTTGTGACGTTTTGTGCTGCTTTTGAAGATCATGTAACAATACTGCATACATTGATGTAAAGCAGGCTTTGCTACACATCTTGAAACAAAGCCCTGCCAACTATCTGGCAGTCAGCTACAGACATGGGAGCTGTAGGTTTGATTGTGTTTTTCTTATCGGCTAACCTAGCATGACATTAAGTTAGCTTTGCTAGTCTTCCTGTCCTACTCCTTCTTGTTAAGTTGTTGTAAGCGATGTACGGCATCTGTAACCTTGGACTACAAGTACACAAAGCGCTTCTTGGAGACACACAGCTCATTAGCATTAAAGCTACACGCACACACAAAAGGCTACGTTCCCAACAGGGCTTACTAAAAACACTTATTAACACACATCCAGTCCTCTATTGTTGAAAAATACTGTAGTACGAGACGTATAAAGTACCTTCTCAGAGCAGGGAGCATGGCTTCTTCTTGACTTTGGGGGGCTGAGGAATGAGGACCGCTCTGATGGCTTCATCGAACACCGTCTTCAGACCTCTCTGGGTCAGCGCCGAACACTCCAGGTACTTCACTGCATCTGGAACGCACACACATACGGGTTTCCATGTTTTTTATCATCGCTTGTGGGTACCACCCTTTCTAAAGGTGCTACAAGGATGAAAAAAATCAGGTACTCTAGCCACATTTTTCTAAGCTCAGACACGACTTCATACGGTCCTCCATGACACCGAGGCGCTGCTTCCGTGTTGTCGGCCCATGCGGATCTCCCAGCGGGGCTGTGTGCCGGCGAATCTCCGCTCGCTCAGCCGCCTCCCTCACCTGGCTGACGGACGCTCGGTTCATACCGCGCTGATTAACATCAGATCTCTTACAAATAAAACATTTATTCTGAATGACTTCTTCATGACTCATGACCTGGATTTCCTCCTGTGACTGAGACCTGGTTGAAACCAGGGGAGAACAGCGCCTTCTCGGAGCTCCTCCCACCCGGCTGTTCCTTCCTCAGCACAAGTGGCGGCTTGGCTGCTATATTCAAGGACAGCTTCAGATGCAGAATAATAACGGGGAATAATTATTCTAGCTTTGAGCTGCAGCTGTTTGTGATCGACTTCATCTGCCCCGTGCTGTGCGCCACAGTCTATTGCCCACCTAAATTTAATAAGGACTTTCCTACAGGAATTTTCTGAATTTCTGTCTGACTTTATCCCAAAGTTTGATAGTCTGTTGATCTGTGGGGACTTTAATATTCATGTTTGTTGTGCAACAAACCAAATGGCTAATGAGTTTAAACAGCTTTTGGACTCCTTTGGCCTCACTCAGTCTGTTAATGCACCAACACATGACCATGGCCACACTCTGGACCTAGTCGTCTCTCGTGGGCTTTCTGTTTCCCTCAGAGAAATTGTAGACACAGCTATATCTGATCACCTCCCCATTATCTTTGACTTTGCTGCCCCCCCACCTGCCAATAAGCCTGTTTCTTCAGCCCTCAGACGCCGCATCTTCAGTCCATTAACAGCTGGAGTGTTTGCTGCTGCCTTCAGGGACTCTCAGCTACATACTGTCACTAGGCCGGTTCCTCCTCTTTGTCCAGACAGCCTACTCTCCACCTTCCATTCTACATGTACTGAGATTCTGGACTCTGTTGCCCCTTTTCGGCAAAAAAGCACTAAAACCAAGTCTGATCCCTGGTTGAATGACCACACCCGGCTGCTCAGACAACAATGTAGACAGGCTGAACGGCGGTGGAAAAAAGACAGATTGCATGTTTCCCTGGGTTGGTTGAGGGACAGATTGGCCACCTATCAGAGAGCCCTGAAGGAGGCCAAGTCCAAATATCTGTCCTCCATTATAACCAACAGCTCTCACCAACCAAGACTCTTATTTAAAACCATTGACTCTGTTATGAACCCACGCCCCACTATTCTGTCTGATGCCACCACTACAACATGTGAAGAGTTTGTCTCATTGTTCTCTGACAAAGTGGCATCTATCAGGAAGAACATCAGCAGCTCAGGGATGTCTTCTGAGGATGTACATGGTCGTCCTGCACAGACTGCCGTCTTTGAGCAGTTTGAGACCATTTCTCTGGTGTCTCTTACCAAGGTGGTTAGTGGCATGAAACCCACTAACTGTCCCCTAGATGTCATCCCAGCCAAGTTTTTAAAAGAGGTTTTTAATTCTGTTGGGTCAAGTTTGCTTGTTTTTATAAACACCTGTCTTAATTTAGGATCTGTCCCAGCTGCCTTCAAACATGCTGTGGTTAGACCCCTCCTAAAAAACCTCATCTCGACCCCTCTGTGCTGTCCAATTTTAGGCCTGTCTCACACTTGCCCTTTCTTTCAAAGGTTTTAGAAAAAGTTGTTTTTACTCAGTTACAAACTTTCCTAGAGATGAACTCTGTTCTTGATAAATTCCAGTCTGGTTTTAGATCCCGACATAGCACTGAGTCGGCGCTGTTAAAGGTGCACAATGACATTGCCCTGTCTGTTTATGCTGGGAATCCCGCTGTGTTGGTGCTGCTGGACCTCACAGCGGCCTTTGATACAGTTGACCATGCAGTCCTTGTATCCCGCCTAGACCGCTGTGTCGGTATCCAAGGCATTGCTCTCCAGTGGTTTAGGTCATACCTGGCTAATAGGAGCTTCTCCGTTATGATCGGTGACCTCTGCTCCTCCCATGCATCCCTCTCGTGCGGGGTGCCACAGGGATCCATCCTTGGCCTTGTTCTGTTTTCTCTGTATTTATTACCCCTGGGTTCAATTTTGGAAAGACATAATTTGTCTTTTCATCTCTATGCTGATGACCTGCAGATATATCTGCCTATTAGACCCACTGACAATACTGCTCCCACTAGGCTGCTCGATTGTATTACTGATGTAAAGCAGTGGCTGGATCAGAACTTTTTACATTTAAATGACAGCAAAACAGAGTGTATTTTATTTGGTATGTCACCAACATTGCACACTGTTGCAGCGAATTTCGTCTATCTGGCCCCCTTTTTTTAAACCTGATGTCAAAAATCTTGGGGTCATATTCGATAGTGGACTTAAATTCGACAAACAGATTAGCTCTGTCATTAGGACGAGCTTCTTTCAGCTCCGTCTTCTGGCTAAAGTGAAGCCTTTTTTAGGTCAGCGGGATCTTGAGAAAGCGATCCATGCTTTCATCAGCACAAGACTGGACGACTACAACGCACTTTACGTTGGCCTGAGCCAGACCTCAATTTCGCGTCTGCAGTTGGTCCAGAACGCTGCTGCCCGGTTTTTAACAAACATGCCCAGACGTGAGCACTGTCATCACTCCACTGGCTTCCAGTTCGTTTTAGAATCGATTTTAAAATTTTAGTATTTGTTTTTAATGCCATTAACGGCCTTGCTCCGTCGTACTTGTCGGAGCTTTTAACTATCCGCAATCACGGCAGGGCCCTGCGTTCCTCGGGACAGCTTCTGTTAGAAGTCCCACGGGCAAAATACAAACAGTGGGGCGAACGCTGTTTCTCCGTCGCTGCTCCCAGACTGGAACAAACTGCCCACTGACATTCGCACCACTACTGAAGTCGGCCTTTTTAAATCGAAATTGAAAACTCATTTTTTTAGACAGGCGTTTAACACCGACTAGGGCGGTCTTGTATTTTATGCATTTTTAGTTCTTGTTGACTCCCATTTTATGTACTTTTAAAGGCTTTTAGCACTCTGCAGCACTGAAGCATTTTCTTATAGAGTTTTTATTCTGTGTTTACTTTGTGTTCATGTTTTATGCTGTGTTCTTATGTTTCGTCTTATTGTAAAGCACTTTGGGAGCCCGTGGGCTATTGTAAAGCGCTATATAAATAAACTTTGATTGATTGATTGATTGATTGACTTCAAATATCTGAATTGTTGATGCAATGGATTATCTCGTGCTATGTGGGGACATAAGCCAAATGGGGACCTTATGAACATAATATTTGCATAATTCACACCCGCCAAGTCCAATGTGATTAGTGGGGACTTTGCAACAAGTATATTACCAATGACATGTTCAGATTGTTACATTTTTTAAAAAGGTTTTGGATCAAGAGATGAAGAAATCAACTATTAGTATCACATTTCAGATTTCAACCTTTAATGGCCAATAATGCAACAACTATACCTAGCTCCTGCACTAACTATAGCTTTCCTCTAAGTTGATTGACAGTTGAACACTTATTCAATAATTAATTGATTCTAATTTGTCATACAAATGCACTTACCTTGTGTCTCACCTTGGCTCCACAGGACAAATTCTTTACTTGTAAATTGGCACACACCTTCAATTATCCTTTTTTCTTCTTCTATAATCATTCCTTATGGGGACCAGGAAGTGGGCGGCACCCAACCATTTATGGAAAAGTGTGTGTGGAGAGCGATGTGTGCAGTACCAGCCACAAACTACTGGGGGAGCTTGTGGGCATGCCACAAACACACACACACACGCACACACACACACACACAGCCATTGAAAACCACACGGGCACCTTCAGAACAGCTTCTGGGTTAATTTAAAACCATTTTCTTTATGGGGACCTGATTTGTGGTCCCCATACTGAAATCGGTCCCCATGACGTGACTGTGTAAACAGATCTTTGTCCGCACAAAGATAGGATTACCAACACATACACACACACACATACACACACACACACACACTGTGTGAACCCTGCACTGTATGGACAAAAGTATTTGGACAGCTACAGGAAATGAAAAGTGAAGAAAATGCAGTGTCTTTGAATGACTGTGGCGGCGTGTCTGTGGGAATTGTCGTGTATTGTGTTGCACGTCGAATCACCACAGCCGTTCCTAATGTTCTGGTTACCGATCTCCTTGGCCAGAGCGAGGCCCTGCGGGTACGTGATGGGCGACAGCTTCTTCTCCTTCAGCTTGTCGATGGTGTCCTTCTCGTCCCTCAGGTCCAGCTTGGTGCCCACCAGGATGATGGGCGTGGAGGGGCAGTGGTGGCGCACCTCCGGGTACCACTGAAGCGGGAAAAGAGGTGAGTAAGAGATGAGGAGAAGAAGGGAAAAGAACGATTGTTGTCAAGACGGAAAGGTGTGAGATGCCCCGTTGGTGAATAGCTGGTGATTGCTGATGGATGGAGGCGGGATGCCGTGCATCGATACTTAACGCTTTGATTGGCTTGGCATTTGTACGCTTGGCTGCCTTCACATCATTGATTTAGAACCTCTACAAAGGAAACAAGTGGACTTGCATCAATGCCACCAACTCCAATGTCCTTTGTGTTTTCTTTTTTGGGGTGTTAAAGTTAAAGAATGAGTTAGCAAGCTACTTCCTTCTTCAAGGAGGATGATGAGATGACAGATGAGTGGACCATTCCATTTTTGTTTCTTAGTCATGGGGGCAACGGTTCTATTGTAGCTCAAATGTATCAAGAGGAATTCTTGAGGAGCACATCCATGTACAGTGGTGTGAAAGTGTTTGCCTCCTCCCTGATTTCTTTATTTTTTGCATGTTTGTCCCACTTAAATGTTTCAGGTCATCAAACAAATGTAAATATTAGCCAATGACATTGCAACTGAACACAAAATGCAGTTTTTAAATAAACTTTTTATTATTAAGGGAGAAAAAATGTCCAAACCTAAATGGCCCTGTGTGAAAAAGTGATTTCCCCCTGTTAAAACATAACTGAGATTGAGATATATCAGTGTGTAAAAGGTTATGAAGCCAACAGTAAAATATGGTGGTGGTAGTGTGATGGTCTGGGGATGTTTGGCTGCTTCAGGGCCTGGAAGACTTGCTGTGATAAATGGAACCATGAATTCTGCTGTCTGCCAAAACATCCTGAAGGAGAATGTCCGTCCATCTGTTGGTGACCTCAAGCTGAAACCAACTTGGGTTCTGCAGCAGGACAATGATCCAAAACACACCAGCAAGTCCACCTCTGAATGGCTGAAGAAAAACAAAATGAAGACTTTGGAGTGGCCTAGTCAAAGTCCTGACCTGAATCCTATTGAGATGCTGTGGCATGACCTTAAAAAGGCGCTTCATGCTGGAAAACCCTCCAATGTGACTGAATGACAACAATTCTGCAAAGATGAGTGGGCCAAAATTCCTCCACAGTTTTGATTGCTGATTGATTGCAGTTGTTGCTGCTAAGGGTGGCTCAACCACTTATTAGGTTTAGGGGGAAATCACTTTTCCACACAGGGCCATGTAGCTTTGGACATTTTTTCTCCCTTAACAATAAAAAGTTTCATTTAAAATCTGTATTTTGTGTTCAGTTGTGTTGTCATTGACTAATATTTAAATTTGTTTGATGATCTGAAGCATTTACGTGTGACAAAGATGCAAAAAAAATAAGAGTGCAGGAATGTTCTAGTTAGTTCAAAAACAGACAGGCTTCGCTACACATTGTAAAATAAATCCGCTACAGGCGTGGGAGATGTAAGTTGAATCGTTTTGTTGTTAAAATGTAATGTTAGCGCATTAGCTCACATAGCTATGCTAGCGTTGCTAATGTTTGACTTCCTTCGCAATGGGGATTTGGAGTTGTGATAGACTTTAAAGGCGTTTATTTGTGAAATTTTTGTTGAAATTCCAAATGCTACGACCTCAGTTGTGTTTGACGTTCGAGGCTCCAACTGTGCTAGCAACATTTTGTACTTGGAAGCTGGATGAACTGAAGACTTGTGACGTGCGTTGAGATTTCACGACAGAGGTTCAAATTCTGACATTTTGTGCTACTTTAGAGGCTTATTAAACAATATTGTACATGGTGACATAAAGCAGGCTTCGCTACACACCATAAACTAAGACAAAGATGCAAAAAAGATACAAAGATGTAAAAAAATAAGAGCAGGAAGGGGGCAACCACTTTTTCATCCCAATGTATGTTAGCTAGCAGCCAATTTTAGGGGACTGTTTCCATTAGCACTCAAAACAGCAAAAAGAGAACATAAAATAAAAAGCACCAAATTTTGAGGAACACGTCCAATGTTAGCTAACAGCCTACTTCATGGTTCGTGGAGAAGGACGTGGACGCTACCGTTTACATTTTAGAGCGGGGGAGTCAACGACTCTAACGTGACACAAACGTCAAAAAGAGAAAATCAAAAGAGTAAAAAAAAATCCAGATGTTTACTCGTTCTTATCACTGTTGCCAACTTTTCAGAAAGAAAAGTCACTATTGACTGTCTTAGAAGTCGCCAGATGATGTCACTGTCTAATTTGCATATCATTTGCATATGATCTTGTAAAATGCGGTAGGACAAAAAAGCATACTCTCATAGGAAAGACAAAAAAGTGAGTAAAAACAGCTTCATTACGTTTAGAGCGACAAATAAACTTGATTGTTTCTTAAAATGAGCACAAGTGGACAGCGAATAACATGATGCTGTGTTTATTCTATTCTTCTGGTGAACATAAAGTCTGTAACTGCAATTCATTTGCAGTTTGGATGCATAGAGCCCCACATCGTGCTTGTGACCTGCCAACAGCACCTGCCGCTGCTCAATGAGAAGACACAACGCAGTAAAATACGGGCTTTCACCATATTGGAAAAGTCCCCAAAGTCGCTGGATTTGTCGCTAGTTGCTTTTGAGAAAATATGTCGTCAAGGGGGGCTGGAATGTCGCCAGATCGAGCGAGTCGGCAACACGGTTTTTTATGTTTGTTAGCTCACAGGAGTTTTTGGTTGGAGGAACAGACCACTCACTTCCTGGTTCGTCCTAAGCTACGACGAGCTTTTGTCTCTCATTTGTATTTGTATTGTTACGTTCATATTTATTTAATTCATATTTTAATGTATATTTTTGTTCCTATTTTTAGATTTTTATGTGTATTTTTCAAGATAAGCGGAGTATGATTCCATGGTGGCCGGTAATAGCATACAGCGCATGGACAGCTCATCAGGAGCTTATTAACGAGCGCTTGTAAACATCCTATGTGACTCACCTTAGCTCGGACGTTCTCGTGCGACGCAGGACTCACCAGGGAGAAGCAAATCAGAAACACATCCTGGATGCACAAAAACAAAAAGTGCTTCAAAAAATACTACCGGTATTTGAATATTCAAGCAAGTTTGATCGATTTTTCCCTCCATTTTGTCTGTAGAGGAGAAACTAGATTTAGTAAAAACTGCAAGAACCCAAGTTGGCCTCCTGGTGGTACAAGACATTATTAGCACCACGTCTAACCTGTCAGTTCCCTCAGAAACGACACGTGGATGCAGAGAGATGACGATGCTGGGATTAATGCCAAAGAAAGAAATGGCCTGAGGTCTATAGCAATGATTAGCACATCACAGCACACCATGGCAATGCCCATGAAAATATGCCCCCTGGTGGCTGTATGTGTTTCAGTATAAGTACCTTTTCAGAAAAATCTTTAAAAAAAAATTGCATCTAGAAATGATCCGTGCTTCATTGGTGCTGCACACCGCATCCAAACGCTTGGAGAGTGCTTCAAAATCGCTTGCATGGCTAGCGGTTTCCATAGCGACCACGCTCGTTAAAGACGAGCAGCAACGCATGGCATTCTCAACTCCTCTCTGGTTACCATGGAGACAAACACCACTTTTTAATGACATATATAGTAATAGATTTATTTGTTTGTGTGCGTACCGTCTGGGGGTAGGACAGGGGGCGGAGCCTGTCGTAGTCCTCCTGTCCGGCCGTGTCCCAGAGGCCCAGATTGACCGGCTTGCTGTCCACCATCACGTTGGCCGAGTAGTTGTCAAAACTAAAGTGTAGGCAGCAAAGAAGAAAGAAAAACATTGATTTGGCATGCATGTCATTCTGATCGACACAACATACGCACAATGTAGCAACAGGTATGTGTGTGTGTGCTCACACTGTCGGAATGTATTCACCAGGGAAGGCGTTGGTTGTGTAGCTGATGAGAAGACATGTTTTCCCAACAGCCCTAAAACACACACAAAAATAAAAACAAAGCATGTATACTGTATACCGTACTGTATTACCCAATAAGCTGTAGTAGACATAAGAGAAAATAAACTCACAGGTTTTAGCATTGTTCCTTTTTTTTACTTCCTGTTCTGCACAGTACTTCCCGCCAATGTAACATCACTGACACCTAGTGACCAGTGTAGAATGCTACATATCATCACAGCGTCTTTGAATACGTCGTCTGAATACCTTATATTTGTATTTTGCTTCATTTAGCCATTTCTATGCTGGAAAATGCTTCATTTGTGAAAAAAAGGTAAAATTGACTTTAATATGCATCATTTTTGACAACAACAAGCTGTATTCAACCACGAAACAGCATGATTTATTCATATGTTTTTGAAAAAGCGTGATATAGTGAAGGTGTTCAGTTGAGCGACATGATCGTCGGATAAGGTGCGTTTGTGGTGATCGTTGCACAGGTCAGCTGTTGGTTCCTGCTTCGACCTTCCGACCTGTCGCACCTCCTCCGGTGCCAATGCGGGCAGCTGCAGGGTCGTCAGCTGGAGGCCGCCGTTCACAGATGTTTCGCCCCCTATACCAGTACATCTCCCGGCAGGGGGGCAGTGGCGTATGGGGACGTCTCCCCGCCACTCCCTGCAGCTGCCCTCAAGGGGGTGTTAGCCCCCATCCTTTTTCCTTCCTCCAAAGCCACAGCCAGTAGCTCGCCTTCTCAGCCTCCTCTTCCAGCTCCTTCAACGCTTTCCGCAGGCTTGTCCCTGTCGTCCCAGCACTGCGGAGCAGTTGGACTGCCATCTTGCCAACAAAGCCCCTGCTTCCAACCTCCACAGGGTGTACCCTGGCTCTCCAGCCAGCCTCTCGGCACTCCGCTGCCAGCTCGGAGTATTTGAGGTGTTTCCTCTCGTGGGCTGCTGTCATGCCCTCTTCCCAGGGGATGGTTAGCTCGATCAAGTGGACTGATCTCTCCACTGCAGACCACGTGACAATGTCTGGTCCGAGAGTAGTTGTTATGATCTCTCTCGGGAACACTAGTTGTCTTCTGAGATCCACCAGCATTTGCCACTCCTTGCCTGGTCTCAGGATGGTAACTCCCTGCGTGGGTGCTCTGCGCATTTCGCCTGGCTTGACGAAAGCAGCTAGCGCCGGCCTTACCTTTGTCTGGGTGCGGTTTGCAGCCACCCTGCATCTTTCAAGGTGCTCTGCCAACTTGGCTAGCACCTGGTCGTGGCGCCACCTAAACCGTCCCTGGGTCAACGCCACCTTGCATCCTGATAGGATGTGCTGGAGGCTAGCCTTGGTGGTACTGCACAGCGGACAGCCTACCTCACTCCCGAACCACTGAGTGAGGTTCCGGGAAGGAAGCTTAGTCTGCTCTGTGGTGTCCTCCAAATGTCTGCCCAGCTGATGCGCCTCTGCACGGTAGCCTCCCATCGTGTCCAGGCTCTTTGGCTGCCCTGGGATATCGCCTTTATGTGGAAGTGCTCCTGCTTCACCCTGGTGACTTCGTCCACCACCATGGTCTTCCTCTGCCTCATGGTAGCTTAGGACCAGAACTGTCGTGGTGCTGCCCAGCCTAGGCCAGTGCGACCTGTCTGGGTTGGCCCCATCACCTCTTTGTGTTGCAGGCTGGAGATGGCGTTCTCTACCTCGGCAGGTGCTTTCCATTTACGGCCTGTGCGGATTGGGACTTTTGCACTCCTTATTAGATGGTCAGCAGAGTCCTTCATCTCAAGTACAAGGCGTGCCTTCTCCTGCTTGTACCCGAGACTGATGGATTTCAAAGGGAGCTCCAGCATGTTCCATCCAAAGAGGCCTGCATCTGAGAAGCAGCGAGGTAATCCCATCCACTTCCTGATGTATCTGTTGGTCAGGCTGTCCATCTTGCTGACCTCTGAAATGGGGACCTCGCAGATCTTAAGTGGCCACATCACATGTTGGTATAGTGTGTGCTGGTAGCACCACACCTTGTGCTTCCCTAGCAGCTGGCTTTGGTCTATCCTTGCCAACCCCTCGGCAAGTTGTTGTTTGGCCTGCTTTCCCATCTGTCTGTCAGACAAGTCCGCAGTGTACTGCCTTCCCAGGCTCTTGAGTGGCTTTTCAGCGAGCTGTGGAATTGGCTCTCCTCCTGCCACAAAGGTAGTCTTGACTTGGGGGACTCCTTTCCTTATTGACAGACTTCTTGATTTTGCTGCCTTTACCTTCATTCTTGCCCACGTGATCAGCTCATCAAAACGCTCAAGGAGTCGTGTTGTACATGGCGCCGTCTGAAGGATGGTTGTGATGTCATCCATGTAGCTCCTTAGTGGTGGGTGTTGTATATATATTTGTGTGTGTTTAGTTAATTTAAATATGGTTGTATTATAGTTAAGAATATGGTAGTGTTGTGCAATAGATGTGATAGTTATGTGAAATGACATGTTTGAACGACAGGTGTCGCCAATTCGCAAGGTTGTACAGAGCGTAGAAGAAGTAGTTCAGGAAGAGAACAAAAAACCCGAAAAAGTGTTACAGACGCATGTTGAACGTATGTTGTGTTACGAAGTAAAGAAAAACCAAGAAACGACACCTCTGACGTCAACTTCATTCTGTGACTAGCAACGAAGTTACAGCTAAGTTACCACAGTGGGAGCCTCTCCCCTGATGGTAGCCTGATCCCTCCAACGACCTGCCTGGCCCCTCTGAGGATGACTTCGAAGGCTGTCACAAACAGGATTGGGGAGTGGCACATCTCATGGCGATTCCTCGTTCAAGCCGTTGCCATCCAGTTGTGCAGCCTTCCAGCGGAAAGCACATGTGCAGGTTGTCAAAGTATCTGGTAATGATGTTCTTTACACACTCTGGAACATGGAAGAAGTCCAAGGCGAAGTCTATCAAATTATGCGGCACTGAACCGTATGCGTTGGCAAGATCTAGCCACACAACATGCAGGTCCCGCTTTTCCCTCTTTGCCTGCTGGATTTGTTCCCAAATCATGGAGGAGTGCTCAATGCATCCAGGGAAACCAGGGATTCCAGCTTTCTGGCAGCTTGTGTCGATGTAATCATTTGCCATGAGGAAGTTGGTCATTCTCATGGCCAGGATGGAGAAGAATATCTTCCCCTCCACGTTGAGCAGGGCAATGCTTCTAAACTGGCTGATGGTACTGGAGTTTTCCTCTTTTGGTATGAATACACCAATTGCTTGCTGCCACTTTGTTGGCACTCGCTGGCTCCTCCAAGCTGTCCTCATGAGTCTCCACAGTATCCTCACCACTTGAGGGCAGTTCTTGTATAGCTTATACGGGAGCCCGTTTGGCCCGGGGGCTGACGCTGACCTTGCCTTCCTGATGACATCCTCCACTTCCCGCAACTTGGGTGGGGAGGTGTCAAACTGCGTTGCTGGTGGGTTTGGGCGTGGGACATGTCCTGGGGAGCCGAGCGGGATGGCTTGTCTGTTGTCACTGTACTGGCTCTTGATGTAACTCTCCAGCTCCTCCTTGGAGGCATCTAGCTTCCCGCTCCGCTTCTCATCCAGCAACTACCAAGCGTACTTGAAGGGGTCTTTAAAAAAGCTGGTTCTCTCTTTCTCTCTCTTCTTCCTCCTCCTTCTGATCCTCTCCACTCTGCGCAGCCTGGCGAGCTTTTGCCTGAGCTCGTCCCACAGCTCCTTAAGGCCAGCTTTCTTCTCAGGTGTAGCTTTCCGCCAGTTCACTCTCCCTGCTTCCTTTCCCTGCGGCTCGTCTCCGCTGGGGTCCACCTCCCTCACAGGGCTACCTTCCGCCACCTCAGACATCCCAGCACTGTTGGGTCCTGCAGCGCAAAGGTTGCAAACCTGGCTTTGGGTCCCTATATCTGATCTGCTTGCGCAGTGCGAGGATGCTGGTCTGTCTGCTCTGTCTGTGTATTGTTAGTGTAATGCTACTTGTGCTTCAACTATGTCAGAAAAGAGTAAAAAAATTTAAAAAGTTATGAGAATATAGTCACAATTCTACAAGAATAAACTTGTCATATTATGAGGAAAAATAATGTCATTTTAATAGCATGAAGTTGAAATATTGAAGAAAAAAGATAGATACTTATATATTTATCTCCATAATATATAATATTTCCTTATATTATATTTTATCCATCCATCTATTTTCTATGCCACTTCTCCTCATTAGGGTCACAGGGGCACGCTGGAGCCTATCCCAGCTGACTTCTTTATATTAATCTCTATAATGATCTCCAAGAGAAATTCACATTTCCCGCAGCTCTGCAAACATGTCATAATGAACTTAATCACTTAATAAAACAACCAAGGCAGGATATGACAGATAAGGAAAAATGAGAAAATAGAATACGAATAAATAAATAAATATGGAACAGATCACATCAAATTGTAGTGCAATAATACATAAAAAATGAAAATAATATATAATAAGGTAATAAGTCCATTATGAGGTCCATTATCCATTATGAGGAAAAAAAACCAAAATTGTTTTCATTTTGGGAAAATTTGGTTGGGGAAAAGTTAAAATATTACGAGAATAAAGTATGAATATAATAATAGAATAGAAATAATAATAATAGATAGAAAATGCAGAAAAGCAACAGCAAAAACGGAAAAACTCAGCATTAATTTTACAAGAATAAAGTCAAAATATTAAGAAAAAAAAGTTGTACTCTAACATGAGAAAGTCTAGAGTTAGGCATAAAGCTAAATTATTAAAGAAAAGAATGTTTTGTTTTTTTTAAGTCGTACTATTAGGAGAAACAAACAAAACAGTGACAAAGGTTGTCATTTTTGGAAAATTAGGTAGCAGGAAAAGTTAGAATGTTAGGAGAATAAAGTCAAAATATCACGGGAATAAAGTCAGAATTATTAATTAGAAGAAAATTTACGCGACGAAAGTTGAAATATTTGGAAAATATTTTGAAAAAAACAGATGTAATTTTACTAGAATGAAGTCAGAATATTAAAAGAAACATTTTTACAAGAATAAACGTATTCTACATATATTAGGAGGAAAAAATAAGGAAGGAAATTGGTAAAATTAGGAAAAATGTCATTTTGTAGCATAGAGTTGAAACTGGGGAGAATGTTACATTACAGGAATAAAGTAAAAATATTATGGCATAATATAAATGATAATATAATATAGATAATATGGCAATAAAGCCAGAATATTATCAGAAAAAAAAGGGAAAACAAGAGCAAAGACCGAAGTTGATATTAACAATAGCCTTTTTCACTCATGTCACAAAGCTGAGATGCAGTTTTTGTCTTGAAATATACAGTAAATAACTTCTTCGCATATCTACATGTGTTGCTTTACAAAATATCACAGTTTTTTTCCACTAAGTGGAAAAACACCACGCAGTGTTTGCAACATGGCAAAAAATCCAATCAACTCAAACTAGCTGGCAGGAGCTGTAGTTGGGCCCCCGTGATAAAATAAACAGTTTTGCGTGACCGAGTCAGTGCCAGCACGTGTCGATACGCGTGCGCATCGGAAAAAAGGAAGTGTTGGCGAAAACAGGAAGTGGCTGGATTTAAACCATCACACCTGATCTCTTTATGCTGCTCTCGTTTTGTCATGTTGTTGGGGTTTTTTCATCCTTATCACACGTCACATCTTCTGTCACCGCCGCACAGGATGTTAGAATGAGGTCAAACAAGTAGATAAACATTGTTACCTCCACCAGGGAGCGTACTGTATCTTTGCAGCTTCCTTGCAGTTTCATCATTTCTATTGAATTTGCCTTTGTCTTTATATGATGCATGCTCCCAAAAATGTAGCTTTCTCATCCCGTTTGAAGCTACCGTAATGTGTACGCATGGTCAAACCAGATCTAATCCACATTGAACATTTTCCAGACACTTAGAAGCTGTTAGACTTTTATATATATAGCAGGAGTGGTACAGTCCAAGAATCCAGCATGTCTACTGGTTGCCTTTCTCCATCAAGCAGGAAGTAGCTCACCAATTAACAAACCAACCGACAAACAAATCCCAATTTACTTCACATTTAGTTCGCCTGGGTGGAAAGTCATGTGAAGCTTTGCGTTGACTTCCGACTGTTTGTGACACCGATGATGCTGCGTGGAGGCTGAACCAGTGTGAGACCTGTTCATGTTTACTCATTTGCTCCACTTCTGCTTCACAACTTCCGCCATGATGGCCCCATTTCCCACCAAGCTGGAAGCGTGCGATTGGGCAAAATGTCTGGTTAAGATGAAAGACTTAAGAATCAAGCCGCCTCGTCCAAGATTTCATGGATTCATTCATCGATTCAAATCTGTGTCGCATTCCAGACGTCCCTCGCCACATCACGTTCAAATTTCACAGCTTCACCCCATCAACCCTTCATCATGCTGTTTCGTGGTTGAGTATGGCCTACTATTAGTAAAAATATATGCATATTTAAGAAAATTGGATGTGTTTTTTTGAACTAAAATACAAATAAAGTCATCCCTTGCGGTTAATTGGTTCCAGACTTGAAATAATTATAATAAAAAAGAATTATATTTATTCACTATATTGGTGGCAGCGCGGGACAAAAGTTTGGCGTTAAATTTGATGTAAAACGTGCTGTCATATTTTAATGCCATTAACATTTTACAGACTGTTTTTAATTGTCAGCCTAATAAAGGACAAATTGCTTCCCTTTTGAACTGAAAACGAGACATGTAGCTCTGTTTCGAAACACTGCACGATTCCGTTTTTCAACGCAGCCCTAGTAGTACTATCCACTCTCCTTCTTTTGCCATTCCCTCACCTCCTTCCTTGCTTTCCTATTTCCTAAAACAGATGTTATATTGCTATGCAGATGGAGGGGTGGTTGGGCAATACGGAGGTTTACTTTCTGGTCAACGTGGATTTAACGTCTACTGCCAAAAACAAATAGATTGCTGTTGATCGTTTAATGACTACTGTAAATTCCAGTGTGCAAGCTGCTACTTTGAACCCTGCCGCTTATACAGCGGTGCGGTAATTTATGGCTAAATTCCAATCTCGTGATATCTCCTTTACCTCAGAACTACTACTAATTGTTGAAATACTGTTCCACTTGCGAGTCAGTGAGGAAACGGTAGATCTTTCTTTGGCAGGAGCCAATCATGAGCTATCAGTGCACTCATAACAAGCTTGTCAACTCATTGTATATTCATCACACAGCAACTTAACATTCAAAAGGTATACCTGACAAATATACACACGTACCAATACGAGCTTGAAATTAAAAAAAAAAACCTTTCCCATAATGAATTTTGTCTGAGCAACACATTCATTGGGGCGCTGCAATGACGTCAGCCTCCCTCTGGGCTCTGAGCTTTAGGCTCCTCTGGCTCTCTCTGGTGGACAGAGGCCGCATTGCCGCGCCATCCATTCATTTTCTATGATGCTTGTCCTCCAATGAAATGCGTTGCTCAAACGATATGCATTATGGGAAAATATTAAAATGTTTTTATTCATTGTAAACTCATATTGGTACATTTTTGTATATTTCTTAGGTACACCATTTGAGTGTTAAGTTTTTGTGTGATGAGTGCAGTGTTGTTTGTAAGATGACACCGTGAGTCAGACTGTTATATTGAGTAATGACTTGCAATTTCTGAGTTTTTTCATAACTCGTGATTGTCTCCTGTCAAATAAAGAGCTGCCTGGTCCTCATAGACTCGTGCGCGTCGCAATATGCCATTTTATGACGTGGACACGTGCAGCTTATACACACCGGAATTTACGGTATATTAGAAGAAAAAAAAATCAACCCATGTAGCAAAATCATATTTTAATTTGTACCTATTTTTTGGGGCCCCTGTCAGTCAGGGGCCCTTGGAATTGCCCTAACTTTGCCCCGTTACGGTGTTCCTGCACACGAGGGCGATGTCCTATCCAGGTATATGTCTTAAATGGCTTATTTTCTCTGATTATGTGTACTATATTGGGCAATAGAAGTGATTACAGTTAGATCCATATAGATTTGGACACTGACACACGTGTTTTGTTTTACCTGTTTAATGAAACATATTCCAATTATAGTTATATAATAGACATGGACATAAAGTGTAGACTTCCAGCTTTCATTTGAGGGTACATGCGCCACCCCATTTTAAAAGGGACCAAAAGTTATTGGACAATTGACTCAAAGGCCATTTCATGGGCGGGTGTAGCTTCACCACACACTCTCTCACAGTGCCTCAGGCCACTAGCGAAAGCTAACGTTACATATTGGAGCTGCCGCCACCACTGCCGTGTTTTTGTTTTTGAGTTTGGAAAAGTTCCGGTAATGCTTCAAAATGACCAAAACACAGCAAAATACTGTAAGTGTTACATGTACCTGTTACAGTATGGATATGAAACCATAAAACCTGGTTGTAGATTTTTGGAGGTGTTTTAACAGCAGGCTTTCTAGGCGGAATAGGTGTGTCCCAATACGTCCATTAATTAGCTGCCTCTTTTGATCTGTTTTTACATCTTTAAAAAACACCGAAAAGAGAAAGGTGTGTTCATGTCTCACATAAAGATTGTGGGTGACAAAATTAAAAAAAAAAGTAAAAACCCAAGCCTCAAGAATAGGAAGGCTAGATTGGACCTTGCTTAAAAAAAAAAAAAAAAAAACACATCTTAAAAAGCCAGTACAGTTCTGGATGAAGGTCAACCTCTACCAGAATGATGGCAAGAAAAAAAGTATGGAGAAAGTGTGGCACAGCTCACGATCCAAAGCATAGCACGTCTTGTGTAAAACATGGCGGAGGCAGTGTGATGGCTTGGGCTTGGGATGTCCATGAGTTCCAGACTTCAGGCATTTTCGATACAGTCTACAAGAATATGATTCGATTCGGTATACACTAGGTCCCCAACTTACGAACATCTGACTAGCGAACACTCACGGATACGAATACAAGCCGACTGGTCTATATTTTATTTTATTTTGCCTTGTAGTCAGTCGCTCAATCAGTATTTATACTGTACATGCTTGACCAGTAGAGGGCACTGTGACACTGCTAATGGGACCAACAGAGGCAGCGTTAGAGCTAATGAAACCAACAGAGGAAGAGTTAGATGCTGGGGAGATAAAGCTAAATGGAAAGCTAAATTATACAACCCAGACAGAGCGTGTGATTAAAGTTTATGAAGAGTTAATAGGCCTGCTTAATTCTACACCACCCACAGAACACTACCTCTTTTAGAAGAGTCTAACCACGACGACCATTTGTCCTTTTTTTCAATATCTCCTCCAACTCCTCCACCACAACGACGTATGCTCGACCACTCCTCTTCAAAGGTAAATAACATTTATCATTATGTATTATTATATCATTATTATTATTGTTTTTTCATTAATTATCCTCGTTTAATATTACTACTGCATCTAAACTCATATTTACATACATACACATATACTGTATATGTATACACGTACATGTAGTACCTATATCATTGGTAATATTACCTTTTCCCCTACTTAAGAACGATTCAACATAAGGACGGTCGTCTGGAACCAATTCGTTGGTTGGGGACTTTGTGTAATTCAGTTCCATATGATTCAACTGTACATGTTGTACATGTTATAATCTTACATTATAAAATAAAGAAGCCAATTCATTTTGATATAAAAGTGTCATTCTTACAGTATTTTCAAATGTGTATCCCCAAGCCTGCTGTAAGGCACGGGTCCCCAACCACCAGGCCGCGGGAAATGTTCAGGTGCAATGATAAAAAAAAAAAAAAAATACACGCACAAAAATAAAATTAAATCACTTGTAAATAAGTATTGCCAAAAAAAATTATGTAAAGGGATATAATTTTTTATTAAAGAATAATATACAGTTAGAAATCCCACAGTTCTTGCATGATTAATGGGAGCAGCGACTTGTCTCACTTTGTTCGACGGCCCTTGAACACACCATCAAACTTTCTCCCCCGCTGCATAGATAAACTACTATACTGTATTTTTACCCTTATTATTTCACCTCATATTTGGTCCCAAATTCTGATACTACAGTATGTGGGAATGCATAAAGATGACATTTCATGACCGTATTGAGTGCTACATGTGCACGTTTGTTGGGTGCACCTCTCTGACAAACAAAGTCCAGGCTCATACTGGTGGATGGTGGCGCTGTATTCATTAAGTGCTTTTAATTTGATGTTGTTCCTGTCTTACTTTCACACAATACATAATAAGATCAATTAGATGGCTAATGCTAGGGTTAGGGTTAGGCTTCCCATCCATTCTCGCCTTCAGTCATTCTATGGCATAACTACGAAAATACAGGTATTCAATTTAGAAATAAGGAATCCTACTTGGTGGAAATTCACTTATCACTTATAAACGAGGGATTAGTGTCCTCAGGTCTTCTAACCTAAACTAAAGCGACTATGCATGATATGCTGCATTTCTGGAACTAATAGCGTCTTTTCTTTTCTTTTTTTTAGTTAAATTTCCTGCCCTGCAATTTTTTCTTCTTCTTCGCACACCTCACCTCGCTCAGACGACACATCACAGCGGAAGTCGCTCCCGGTCGCCAACAGCACATTCTTATGTTGATGACACCAAGCCGACCAACAAAGTCAAGTATAAAGTGAAGAAAGTTAAAGGCGTACCCGTCTCCCACCACCACACACTTGATGGCTTGCATCCTGGTCCACTCGGCACTGCTCACACACACTGCACACACTCCAAGAGGCAGCGCTATGTGAGGCTACAGGAAATTGTAACACACACGCTCTTCCGCCTTCTGCTGTGTGTGTCAATGCATTGCGGTAAGTGCACTACATTCCTCATGAAGGTGTTGCAGCCACTTCTTTTTAACTTCCTCTTACACTTATTTACTAAATGCATGTGATTTAGTTTTTTTCAATTTGGCATACATATATATATATAAAATAATATTAAATGTTATTAAAAAGATTATTAAAAAGCAAAAATATACACAACAGACACGTGTATTTTGTAAGTTATGTAATAACTGTATGTGTAACAAATAATGTAATAATCAAATCTAACATTGTTTGGAATTTCTGTAACTGAACAAAGATTTATCCCATAACAACCTTGTTGATATAAATATTGTAATACAGTAATATAGATCAAATAATGACATCATACTGGAAATTATTATATATATAAAGCATAAACATAGAAATAATATATTGGAATAAATTAATATACAATAATTACATAAAAAAATATATAATTACACAAAAATATAAGTCAATATTTTCATAAACACTATAGAAACAACGTACAGTCACGACATGATTATTATATTTACATAACATAACAATGATATATTGAAATAATGCATGTAATCCAACGTGTTATTTACTGTGTACACCGCCTTTGGCCCAAAGCCAGCCGGGATAGACTCCAGCATACCCGCACGACACAAGTGAGAACGAGTGGCATAGAAAGTGGATGGATGGATGACAACAGCGATGTTAATATTGCCTGTAATGTGACTTTACAACCACTAGAGAGCATTAGAGAGCCTCATTTCAATTTAAATCCCTTCCTGGTGCACGAGAGAAAACTTGTTTTTCTAGATTATCTTTCTGATGAGATGTAATTTTTTAAAAACCCAATCATTTCCATCTATACAGTCCACATATTTTCAAAATTGTTAATTTCAGGTTGACGCTAAATGTAGATATTATGTTTCCGGATTAAAGGCTTTCAGGCAACGTCATGTGACGACAACGCAGCCTTTCAACACTTCCTATGGTTTAGGACAAGACGTTACCTCTGGCTGTGGCGTTACTGGAAGTCGCCAGGTGAACCTGCAGGCGACCTCCACGTGAGCTGACACTTACATAATAATAACAAAAAGAACAATGTGCGATTGAAAGCAAACCACAGTCTCGGCTCATCAACATATTTGACCCGCAATCAATGATTAGGAAATAAATATTTTATTTAGAAGGGCTTTAAAAAAAATGTCCTCTTCAGATAGTGAAGTGATGCTGAGCGGAAGGGGGCGGGGCTAGAGGAAATAGGAATTTAGTGTGCTGATGCGGCATCCTCACAAAGCGACTGAACATTTGATCCCATTTTAGACCTTTATTTTGACACTCTTTTCTTTGTTGTTGGATCTCATGACTGACGGACAAATGGGTAAGACTAATTTCTTCATGTGTTTGCTGTTGTTATTATTCTTTGGGGGTATTTTTTTATTACATTTTTGTATTTTTCTTTTCTTTTTAAAATAGGTTTTATGCCTTATTAATATTTACTTTTATGTGTGATTTGGAGTATTTATCTGTCGAAATGAATTGAGACAAAAATGTGGGTTATATTATATAGTATACATAAATATTTCAGTGTGACTGGCGACAAGTTCAATGTTAATAACGATAACAATAACAAGAAAATGAGCAAACATCAGAAAGATATTGTATTTGTACTGCACATCGCTTAATATAACAAAGCAACTTGTTTTCATGTAATAAGATGTGACTTTTTGAGAGAAGCTGCATTACATCCATACTTCTTGAAGACATGCATCTCACAGAAGTGCATCCAATAAGTCAATGTTTATAAATAAGTGCTTTTCTGTATACTTTTCAGTGCAGAGAGGTGTCGTTTCCGCCACATGGTCACTATTTAAATGCTTCTTCTTTCTCAACTTCACATTTTTGATGACTTATCGTGTGTGTGTGTGGGGGGGGGCTCACAGGAAGGGTGTGGAGCTGGCGTGTTGTCGTTTACATGCGAACATGTGCAAAGAGGAAGTGCAGCGGTGGCATGATGAGACTAAGTAGAGCTTACTAAAGAACATTGAGATGCTTCGGACTTAACAGGAAGTTGAGTCAGTGCTGTAACAGCTGTAAGAGACGCGCCTGATCAGGTGTTTGCGTGTGGGTAATGCATTGGGACGGCTACAGGAAGTGAAGTGTTGCTTGTTCAGCATATCATGCATGGTCCTGATGATTAAACATGAAGGTGTTCCCACAAAGCTGGAAGCTTACTCTCCAAGATGAAGAATTAGGCATGTCTAAAGACTGCGACCCAATACTTTTATCTAGCACCTAGTGAGCTGCGTCCTGAGAGGTTTCTTCTCCAAATGACCAAAGACAACTTTTCTTTGCCATTGCCTTGAATGTCTTCTTTAAGGACGAGAAAGCCAAACCAGCACATGAGACTTGTCTTGTTCTGCAGTTCTGTCAGACTTCACAGCAGACGAGAAGATGGAGCTGGAGAGCATCAAGATTTACAAGAAAGAACTTCTGGACGACATCCAGGTAAAACATCCGTCAGGTCTTCCACACAGGCCATGACAAGACAAAGACTCCGTTTGAATTTTCTGTGCAGAAGCTGAAACTGCAGATCGACAGCGTCATGGCCGAGGTGCTCAGCTTTGAGTCGGCCGAGGCTGAGGAAAGGTGAGTCCTGGTTCAAGTCTTTGGATCACTGAGGCGGTGCCAACGGTCTGATTTTACAACCTTGACTGGGCTTTTACAGTTTTTGACCCAGTAAAAGGTTTAAAACATGTCCTATGTGGTTCATTTATGTCGTTTGGGCACAAATGGACTCGGACGACACAGTAATCCCTCGTTTCCAGACCCGACCATGACATAGGATTCCTTTTTTATAAATGGAATATTTTTGTAGTTATGGCATAGAAAGTCTGTTTACGATCCACAGCTTTGAACATTATTGGAGTCCTCTATACCCGTACACAGTTAGAAGGGTTATGAACGTAGCTTAGCATGACTGAAGACGAGAATGGATGTAAATAGCATTAGCAGCACACTGGCTTCTAAATACGTTTTTTGACATCATTAGAGCCCTCTATACATGAAATAACACCCCTACAGTCACCTTTCCCCTCCTATTACCCACTATTGTATGTATAAACACAGAAAATGAGCCATTTAAGACATAAAACTCGTGCTCGTGTGTGTTGCAGGAAATGTGTTCCGGTGTTAGTAGTGGAGCAGAATGGGTGGCGGACAGGAAGTGACGTCGGGGGTTAAGACCACAACAGTAGCCCGTGTTATTATTATGATTATGATTATTATTGTGGTTATTATTATTTTGCCTGTTGTTCCAGTGATCAAGTCTGGTGCTTGTCTCACCAAACAATTCCTGACACCTAGGGACCAATGTAGAATACTACACTGACAATTTGAATACCTTATATTTGTAATTTACTTCATTTAGCCATTTTTATGCTTAATTTCAGCAAAAAATACGCACAATGTATATTTTTTTACTAATAATAAGTTGCATTTAACCATGACACAGCATGATTTATTCATTAAATGTTGGAAAAATCGTGATAGAGGGGGACGCCGCGAAGTTTGATGAGGCGAGGGACAACTTGTACTTCTATTTTGTAGTTTAGGAGGAATAAACATTAGAAATTGGGATGCAGCCATGAAAATGCTACCCACAAAGCCTCAAACGACGTTTCCTTTCAACAGAAGCATGGGGAGGAAGCAGTTCTCCAACGGCAAGAAGAAGTTCAACATGGATCCCAAGAAGGTGAGCTGAAACGCATACCGTTGCTGTTGTTCCAGTATCTTGTATCTTGTTATTTGTGTTTGTGCCTTGCTCTGCTTGGCGGAGCGAGTACTTCCTGTTGAAGCGCAGCGCCGTCGCACAGCAGAGCTTGTGCGGTTTCCTCAGCACTGCTGTTCATGTTTGATGGAAACAATACACCACATGAGCATGAACCCTCGGAAAATGAAACCTCCGAAAGATGCACCCAAAGTGAAAGTAAAGCTGTCCTCTCTTTTTCACCTCTTGTTTTTCTTTGTCTTTCTATTTATTTAGACCACACATACACGCATAATAAAGACATTATTGTGATTTTTGGAGTGTCCATGAATGCATCTGGCGGTAGTCTAGTGACAATGAGGAAGTGTCATTCCAAGGCGGACTAGAGATGTGTTTGTGAGCCGGAGATACATAGTGTACAGTTTATGGTGCAACTGCACTGCTGTTGATGTGTCCAGGTCAGAATACATTTTTAAAAGAGCGTCTGTGTGACTGTGCCGGGACACTACACTACACTATGCTTCCGTCTGTCGTCATAACAGAGAGGTGTGGCTTGACATGATGCGCATACGTTCATTACGCTAAAAATGTTAACTAATTGATGAAATAAATTAGTTTCCAACCTTAACGTGTTGTTTTTGACAGCCCTAATTAATAAATATGGCTGTTTGGTGGTAGACTATGGTCTATTATTAGTCAAACATATTGAAATACAAGCGATATGTAGTATTCTGGTCATTGGGCAGCTGTGATGACAGAAAACATTGAGACATTACCTTACATTACATTACCTTAACACTGCATCAAGTCAAGAAGTCAGCCATGACATGTCTAACACGATAGAGTGGAAAAAAGTTCTCCTCTCATCCCGTGTGGAAGTGGTACGTTTTTGGCTTTTTAAGTTTCTAAGAAATAAATTCGAGGCTAACTGGTTAGCTGTGAAGGCTGAACCGCGACTGTGGAGAAACACACTGTACACTGAAGGACCCTCTTTGTACTTCATTTTATATGTTTTATTTTTAAGTTGGACTATATTTTTGCCAGAAAATGTGCCTTTAAAATACAGTCATCCCTCGTTTATGACGGTTAATTGGTTCCAAACCAAACTGTGAATTCAGTAGGATTTCTGATTTATAAATTGAATATTTTCATAGTTAGAGCATACAGAACCTATTTACAACCAGATTTGAACATTATTAGAGCCCTCTAGACATGAAATGACACCCCTATAGTCACCTTTACACTCCCATTACCCAATATAGTAGACATAATAGGAGAAAATAAGACATATGAGACATACGGTGGCGTGAAAAAGTGTTTCACCCCTTCCTGATTACTACATTTTTGTATGTACAGCATGTCACATTTAATCTCAGTTAAATTATGTTTCAACAGGGCCAGCAAACACTTTTTTCACACAGGCCATGTGGGTTTGGATTTTCTTTCTCCCTTAATAGTAAAAGGTTTCATTTAAAACTTCATTTTGTGTTCAGTTGTGTTGTCATTGACTGATATTTACATTTGTTTGATGATCTGAAACATTTAAGTTGTGACAAACATGCAAAAAAAAAAGAAATCAGGACGGGGAGAACACTTTTTCACACCACTGTATATAAGACTTGTGATGGTGGGTGTTGCTGTAAATGTGTGCGGACAGGAAGTGGTGTCGGGGGTTCAGAGATGAGTTTTCGCTTGGTGTGGGTTATGGCCGTTTGACTTTGTCGAATAGTCAAATGAAATAATCAAGACAGTGCATGATATGCTGAACCAACCCTAACATCAGTGACCTCCATCCTCAGAAAAAAACCCTCCAAAATCTTGTGGAAAGTCTTTCTAGAAGAGAGGAAGCTTTTTCAGCTGCACAGACTCCACATTTTCATCGTATTTTTTTAAAATATAGTCTTCACTTCCAAAGAACAAACTGTGCTCTTCTGTCTCACACGCATGTGCCGCAGACGAAAGCAGAACAAGATGTGATTTTAGGGAATCGTAATTACATCAGCTTCCTAGTTTGTTCACACAAGCACAGGATGAGTTCATGGTGCTCGGAGACCTCCGCCAAGGCTTAAACAGTCAGTGGTGACACACGTGTAAGGGTGGGAACACGTTCCATGGACTCTGACATTTACATCGGTGTGTAAAGTGTAAAGTGGATCAAATCCAGAGTCATCCACAAAATCCCCAAAAAATGTAAACATAACTAAACAATGTGACTGGTTAGCTTTGTGTGCGTGTGTGTGTGTGTGTGTGTGTGTGTGCGTGTGTGGGTGTGTGTGCGTGCGTGTGTGTTCAGGGTATAAATTTCCTGCTGGACAACAAGCTGCTGGACAAAGACGCACAATGCATCGCAGAGTTCCTCTACAAGGAGGAGGGACTCAACAAGACGGCCATTGGAGACTTCCTGGGAGAAAGGTGAGGAATCTGGATGTTCTTTGGTCGCCATTATTCACCACTACTACAGTTGTGGTTGCTCAGGAAAACACTGCCCCCTAGCATTTTGGTAGAGAATTGCACATCATGGCAAGGCAAAGAAGAAGAACCGGCGTAGTGACAACGATGAAGCCGTACGAGTGAAGCATTGGCAAGAGCTCGAACATGAGGACCAAAGAGAAGGCGAACCAGACCATGGCAGAAGAAGATGAAGAGGACGACCAAAAGCCTCTTCAAGCTCAACCTGACTTCTGCTTCTTCCTCAGAGATGAGCTCCACCTGCAGACCCTGAAGGCCTTTGTGGAACTTCATGAGTTCTCTGACCTCAACCTGGTCCAGGCACTCAGGTCAGGACTCCCCATTATTGTAGTTTTCACCAATACGTGTCAGAGGTACACAATAGTGTATTGGAAGTGTGTGAGCCTAGATGCTTTTGTGTGTGTGTAGCTTTAATGCTAATGAGATAGCTGTGTGTCTCCAAGAAGTGCTGTTGTGTGCTCGATCCAATTTTGACATACACACTGTAACTCTTGTCCAGCGTAATAGATGCCATACATCACATACAACAACGCAACGTAGCTACATGCGCTAAAGCGCTAACATCTCACTCACTCGAGCTTTAGCCTATTTGCAGAAGAAAACCGTGTTAACAAACGTACATCTCCCACGTTTGTAGCTGATAGTTGGCAGCGATTTATTTTAAGCTGTGTAGCGAAGCCTGCTTCACGTCATTGTAGACAAGTCGCACAAAAAGCCAAGTTCGAACCGCCGTCGCCAAATACGTCTCTCGAAACCTCAACATACTTCACATTTTGCACACTAATGAAGGGGCGGAGCTAGACACAGTGATGTGTGTTGATTGGTGGACACAGAATGGTCACTTCCAGAATAGGAAGTAGACAAAACGTGCATGATCCCGCTCTCTGGTCACATGACAGGCAATTCTTGTGGAGTTTCCGTCTGCCCGGCGAGGCCCAGAAGATCGACCGCATGATGGAGGCCTTCGCCGGACGCTACTGCGATTGCAACGTCAACGTCTTCCAGTCCACTGGTGAGCTCAGAGAAAGCGCCCCAAAGTAGAATTGTTCAAAATGTCAAGAAAATGACGACACATGAAGAACGAAATGATCTGGTCCAAGCTCACATTGAGTCACAGCGTCTTCCTGTTGGACTTTCACTTCTTCTTATGTCTTCTTATGGGGGGGGCATGATGTCATCGCTAAAGGCACGTTCTGTCTGGCTGTCTGATAGACACTTGCTACATCCTGTCCTTCGCCATCATCATGTTGAACACCAGCCTGCACAACCCCAACGTGAAGGACAAGACCACGCTGGAGCGCTTCGTCTCCATGAACAGAGGCATCAACAACGGCGAGGACCTCCCCCGCGACCTGCTCTCGGTAACAACGAACGACAAGCTAGCAAACAATCCACTATTTTTGATTAGGAACTAGCAGGCATCCAAAATGGGCCACATGATTAGGAACTTTTGATGCCATTCAAAGCGGGCCACATGATTAGGAACGCCATCCAAAACGGGCCACATGATTAGGAACACTTGACGCCATCCAAAACGGGCCACATGATTAGGAACACTTGACGCCATCCAAAACGGGCCACATTATTAGGAACACTTGACGCCATCCAAAACGAGCCACATTATTAGGAACACTTGACGCCATGCAAAATGGGACACATTATTAGGAACACTTGACGCCATCCAAAATGGGTCACATGATTAGGAACACTTGACGGCATCCAAAACGGGTCACATGATTAGGAACACTGTTGTTATTATTTATATTATTATTATTATTATTATTAACTTACACTTTTTTGTCCTTAGAAACTTTACGACAGCATCCGGAACGAGCCTTTCAAAATTCCGGAGGACGACGGGAACGACCTCACTCACACGTTCTTCAACCCAGACAGAGAAGGATGGCTGCTAAAACTTGGTAAAAGTCCTCCGAAATTGCTATCAGTAAATGACTTCTGCTTTTTTTCCTACATGAAGACAAGGATCAAGACAAGGTTTTCTCTTGTGTGCGTTTTCTAGTTTTGTATCCCATCATGCAACTGGCGACTATAGGAGGCTTTCTGTTGATTGATTGGAGATCAATATTGCATATAATGATGACATCCAGTATATTACTGATTGATTGGAGATCAATATTGCAATAATGATGACATCCAGTATATTACTGATTGATTGGAGATCAATATTGCAATAATGATGACATCCAGTATATTACTGATTGATTGGAGATCAATATTGCAATAATGATGACATCCAGTATATTACTGATTGATTGGAGATCAATATTGCAATAATGATGACATCCAGTATATTACTGATTGATTGGAGATCAATATTGCAATAATGATGACATCCAGTATATTACTGATTGATTGGAGATCAATATTGCAATAATGATGACATCCAGTATATTACTGATTGATTGGAGATCAATATTGCATATAATGATGACATCCAGTATATTACTGATTGATTGGAGATCAATATTGCAATAATGATGACATCCAGTATATTACTGTTTGATTGGAGATCAATATTGCATATAATGATGACATCCAGTATATTACTGATTGATTGGAGATCAATATTGCAATAATGATGACATCCAGTATATTACTGATTGATTGGAGATCAATATTGCATATAATGATGACATCCAGTATATTACTGTTTGATTGGAGATCAATATTGCATATAATGATGACATCCAGTATATTACTGATTGATTGGAGATCAATATTGCAATAATGATGACATCCAGTATATTACTGATTGATTGGAGATCAATATTGCAATAATGATGACATCCAGTATATTACTGATTGATTGGAGATCAATATTGCAATAATGATGACATCCAGTATATTACTGATTGATTGGAGATCAATATTGCAATAATGATGACATCCAGTATATTACTGATTGATTGGAGATCAATATTGCAATAATGATGACATCCAGTATATTACTGATTGATTGGAGATCAATATTGCATATAATGATGACATCCAGTATATTACTGATTGATTGGAGATCAATATTGCAATAATGATGACATCCAGTATATTACTGATTGATTGGAGATCAATATTGCAATAATGATGACATCCAGTATATTACTGTTTGATTGGAGATCAATATTGCAATAATGATGACATCCAGTATATTACTGATTGATTGGAGATCAATATTGCAATAATGATGACATCCAGTATATTACTGATTGATTGGAGATCAATATTGCAATAATGATGACATCCAGTATATTACTGATTGATTGGAGATCAATATTGCAATAATGATGACATCCAGTATATTACTGATTGATTGGAGATCAATATTGCATATAATGATGACATCCAGTATATTACTGATTGATTGGAGATCAATATTGCAATAATGATGACATCCAGTATATTACTGATTGATTGGAGATCAATATTGCAATAATGATGACATCCAGTATATTACTGATTGATTGGAGATCAATATTGCAATAATGATGACATCCAGTATATTACTGATTGATTGGAGATCAATATTGCATATAATGATGACATCCAGTATATTACTGATTGATTGGAGATCAATATTGCAATAATGATGACATCCAGTATATTACTGATTGATTGGAGATCAATATTGCAATAATGATGACATCCAGTATATTACTGATTGATTGGAGATCAATATTGCATATAATGATGACATCCAGTATATTACTGATTGATTGGAGATCAATATTGCAATAATGATGACATCCAGTATATTACTGATTGATTGGAGATCAATATTGCAATAATGATGACATCCAGTATATTACTGATTGATTGGAGATCAATATTGCAATAATGATGACATCCAGTATATTACTGATTGATTGGAGATCAATATTGCATATAATGATGACATCCAGTATATTACTGATTGATTGGAGATCAATATTGCAATAATGATGACATCCAGTATATTACTGTTTGATTGGAGATCAATATTGCATATAATGATGACATCCAGTATATTACTGATTGATTGGAGATCAATATTGCAATAATGATGACATCCAGTATATTACTGATTGATTGGAGATCAATATTGCAATAATGATGACATCCAGTATATTACTGATTGATTGGAGATCAATATTGCAATAATGATGACATCCAGTATATTACTGATTGATTGGAGATCAATATTGCAATAATGATGACATCCAGTATATTACTGATTGATTGGAGATCAATATTGCAATAATGATGACATCCAGTATATTACTGATTGATTGGAGATCAATATTGCATATAATGATGACATCCAGTATATTACTGATTGATTGGAGATCAATATTGCAATAATGATGACATCCAGTATATTACTGATTGATTGGAGATCAATATTGCAATAATGATGACATCCAGTATATTACTGATTGATTGGAGATCAATATTGCAATAATGATGACATCCAGTATATTACTGATTGATTGGAGATCAATATTGCAATAATGATGACATCCAGTATATTACTGATTGATTGGAGATCAATATTGCATATAATGATGACATCCAGTATATTACTGATTGATTGGAGATCAATATTGCAATAATGATGACATCCAGTATATTACTGATTGATTGGAGATCAATATTGCATATAATGATGACATCCAGTATATTACTGATTGATTGGAGATCAATATTGCAATAATGATGACATCCAGTATATTACTGTTTGATTGGAGATCAATATTGCATATAATGATGACATCCAGTATATTACTGATTGATTGGAGATCAATATTGCAATAATGATGACATCCAGTATATTACTGTTTGATTGGAGATCAATATTGCATATAATGATGACATCCAGTATATTACTGATTGATTGGAGATCAATATTGCAATAATGATGACATCCAGTATATTACTGATTGATTGGAGATCAATATTGCAATAATGATGACATCCAGTATATTACTGATTGATTGGAGATCAATATTGCAATAATGATGACATCCAGTATATTACTGATTGATTGGAGATCAATATTGCAATAATGATGACATCCAGTATATTACTGATTGATTGGAGATCAATATTGCAATAATGATGACATCCAGTATATTACTGATTGATTGGAGATCAATATTGCAATAATGATGACATCCAGTATATTACTGATTGATTGGAGATCAATATTGCAATAATGATGACATCCAGTATATTACTGATTGATTGGAGATCAATATTGCATATAATGATGACATCCAGTATATTACTGATTGATTGGAGATCAATATTGCAATAATGATGACATCCAGTATATTACTGATTGATTGGAGATCAATATTGCAATAATGATGACATCCAGTATATTACTGATTGATTGGAGATCAATATTGCAATAATGATGACATCCAGTATATTACTGATTGATTGGAGATCAATATTGCAATAATGATGACATCCAGTATATTACTGATTGATTGGAGATCAATATTGCATATAATGATGACATCCAGTATATTACTGATTGATTGGAGATCAATATTGCATATAATGATGACATCCAGTATATTACTGATTGATTGGAGATCAATATTGCAATAATGATGACATCCAGTATATTACTGATTGAACGCTGTGCTTTGACGTCAGGAGGTCGAGTGAAGACGTGGAAGAGGCGATGGTTCATCCTGACTGACAGCTGTCTCTACTACTTTGAGTTCACCACCGTGAGGACCGCGCTTCCCGTCCAGCCAGCTACCCGGCAGCTCGCACGCTCATGATCGTTTGCTTTTCCTTGCAGGACAAGGAGCCCCGAGGCATCATCCCTCTGGAGAACCTTTGCGTCAGAGAAGTTCCCTTCCCCCGCAAGCCTGTGAGCCCTTCATCCGAACGTCACAGCAGAACAAGCGTGAGACTTGATTTGTTTTCACTCTGCCATCGTCTAGTACTGCCTGGAACTGTACAACCCCAACAGCCGAGGCCAGAAGATCAAAGCGTGCAAGACGGAGACGGACGGCAGGGTGGTGGAGGGCAAGCATCAGTCGTACGCCATCTGTGCCACCAGCGCCGATGAGCGCGACTCCTGGATCGCCGCCATCAGGTACGATCCCTACTGCTTTTGACCCCCCCCAAAAAACACAGTGACTTTGAATGGCAGCTAAGTCAAAAGGGATATGGGGGCGTGGTTGAACTTCTTAACCCTCCAGGGACTTTTGTCCTATTGATTCTGTCTATTTGATTTTTAGTCATTTTTAGTCAAACAAGACTTGTCATCCAGCCTTTGGCCATTATTGAGTCCACACAAGAACCCTCCTGATTTGAGGTTTAGACGCCACAAATGGATGAAAGGAGAACGCTTACTTGTATGACGTCACGTTCATCGTCCTGTCCCTTGTGGTCCAGGGCGAGCATCACCAAAGACCCCTTCTACGACCTGGTGTCGCTACGCAAGAAGAAGCTGATCACGCAGAACCAGAACCACCAGGACTGAACTGGAGGTTTGTTGGCATCAACCAAGAGAAGACTGCAGTGGACATCAGAACCGGGCCAGTGACACTGGAGACTTGTGGGACTCTTGTGAGTTTTCACCTTTGAGTTTTGAAATTTTTTTTTTGTGTGTGTTTTCTTTTTTTTTTTTTGGACGTTTGAAGAGGACACTCGAAGAAAGTGGACTTGGTTAAAGCTTGAAAGCAGCAAAGAGATTCTGCTCTGTCTTGAGCTCCATGGCTTCCTGTTCCTCCTGTGCTGAGCTCAACGCGTTCAACTTCTGCTTTCATATCTGGAGGACGAGGACAGAAATAATCTTATTCTCGGTAAGAAGATAAAGATATAAAGATAGCACTGTCCTCATAGTGCACCGCGGGGGAACAAACTTTTTTTCCAGTGGACGGAAACGTACTTTACAGGTGTTTAAAAACTACATTACCTCGTCAAGGAGACTCTTTTTTATAATAATAATTTACTATTCTTATCTGCAATAATAAAATTGTACATAATAAACATACCTGTCAAAAAAGAGCATCACAGTCTTTGCAGCGACGCAATTTCCAGGCGTACGTACGCTGCCCTCAAGTGGCCAGACGTGGTTACTGCATGTGCTGCTGCATTTATTCATATTTTACATCATTCATTTTACAGAATGAAAACAAAGTGTGACAATGCCAGTCTGGTTCAGGTCCACAAAACCTCAGGAGGACACGTGAGCCTCAAATCTGGCTACATTATAATATGAGATGGACAAAAAAAAGTATTATCAAAGGATGAATATATTTCTACATATTCTACTCAAAGACCGGCTAGATTTAAACCCTGTAAACATTTTAAACCTTACCCGATTTTCACCTCAATTTTGTAAAACAAATTATTCACATTTTACATAACGATTTGATTGTTACCATGTTGTTGTTTAAACATGCATGAACTCTTTGAGAAAGTCTGTCAATAAAATAAAAATAACGACTAGTGTGAGTGAAAGTCACTTCCTGACAGCCTGTTTGTACTACTGCGTCTTACCGCCAGGGGGCAGTAACGCACCGTCGACCTCATTCTCTCCATTCTAGTACCATTCGTCCCTAGTTTATAGACTTTAATTGGTTTAGTGTTAATAAATTGCTTATATTCATAGTTATAGCATAGAAAAGCTGTTTGTGGCTTTCAAAATATGGGTTTTAACATTATTAGAGCCCTGTAGACATGAAATAACACGCCTGCAGTCACCTTTACACTTCTATAATTCATTGTTTACAACAACTCTTATTCTGCAGGGACACGAGGCGGCCGCTAGCTAGCGAGCTAACCAGATAGCCTTGAATTTAGTTATTCTAAACTTCCAGGGATAGTTGGGATTGTTTGTATGGCATCCCCATCAGCAGTGTAGTGCATCAAAGGTGACTTACCCCCCACTCCTGTGAGCCGAGTTCTGGTCGGATTTGTGTGATGAGGAATGTAGTTCCGGTTAGTTGGTGGGGCCATTTACGTAAAGAGTAGCAATGTTTCAAAATTTTTAAATGTGTAAAATCAAGTCTGTGATTAATTCTATCTGATAAAGCATGGCTGGAACTTCAATTTGACACATCATTCACTTCTCTACTCCAAATATTAAAGAAGTTAGAGCAGATTTTATACCGGAAAATAGTGCCTTTGGTCCCCGTTGCTTTAACATTGAGTCAAGACAAAAGCTGTCATCGACCCGCGGACTTTGGCAAGTACAGCCGTACTACTAAATATATCACAACTTGGGCTGCGAACATCTGTTTTAAGAGTCAACAGAGCAGCCATTTACATTTTTTGGATAATCAATAAGTCCAGGGAAGAAGGAGAAGTGTCATATTTTTCACGTGTTTGCCTCACACTGCTGTGGATTCATTCCTTTTGGCCCCACACTAACCACACTGCAAACGCAACATGTAGTATTTCCGGGCCAAAAAAACCTCCATATTTCGCACAATTCAATTTGAATGAAATCTCGTCTGCAGATAGATATTCAAGTAAATGAATATCCCATATACCTTTCATCTTGTCCTAAAGCTTCCGTCCGTGAGTTTGAAAGGCTTTAAGTTGTACTTCATTTTCCAAGCACTAATTTCACTTGATTTGGTCCAACGCTCAAAATAAATCACATACAAAATTGAAGAGGAAGAAGTAATCTGCCTAACAAACATGCATACGAATGAAAATACGCCCCATATCCTATGAAAAAATTGCAATTTTAATGACGTCTCCTTACAGAGCGCGCACGCTCAGTGTCAGATTTTTTCATTGCTAAAATACGGGTTTTGTAACGTTGCTACAAAGAGTCTGGCTTCTCAACAAAAACATGCGTTCAAAAGAGTAATACATTTGCGTCACAAAAATGGCTCCTCGCCGTTACTTTCTCTCCCGTTGCATCCGTTGTATCACTGCGTGCTGTCGCCCGTCTGTTGTTGTGTATGTGTTCCACTGATTACATGCGCAGATGCGACGTCTTGCGTTGCAGCGGTCTTCATCCGCTGTGGAAGTACTTGACTCAAAGTAGACCATTTAGCACAACAGCTGTCATTTATGAATTAATTTCTGAAAAACGTGATATTGCGAGGGACGATTGCAAGTTTTTTCCTGACTACAAACTTCAACGAGACATAAAGGCACACGAATCATCCCGCTGATGACTTGATAAATGTTATTTTATTTTCCTGAATGTCAAATTTAGGAGACACGTGTTATTGATTGTGAAAGGTCAGCGCTACTTCCTGTGAGGCACTGCAGCAAGTCTCTTAAAAAAAGTGATTTTAGTGCTTGTAAACCATAAGAAAACCAACAGAACTTTAGTAATAATCTTTGAAAGACGTCCGTGGCGTGACCTCAGGACACTTTGCAGACTTGTTTGTTCCGACGGTGACTCTTTAAGCCTGTGGACAAAACACATGACACAAATAAAGCTTTTATGGTGGCCTGGAGATGATTATTTCTGGGCTTTGTGATGATGGAAATATATCAAAGATAAAGACTTACTCATGGTGTCCTGCGTGGAGTCCACTGTCTGCACTGAGTTGGTCCTGGGTCCCAGTGCCGACGGCCTCTTGAGCAGTTTGAGCTTGGGAGGGGACTTCACCGTCACCTCAAAGCTGTCGTCGCCCTCCAGGTGGCCGGTGGATCCCGCGGGGGCGTGGCCAGACTTGTTGGCGGGGCTGTTGATGGACAGCTTACTGGACGACAGTTTTTTGGAGAGCCTCTGCTTCAGCGTCAGTCTCTTCTTCTCCTGCGGAACACCGTTGGGCTTCTTGAAGAACTCCTCGGGCGCCTCCGAGGGCAGCGGACTGAGGCGGTCCAGCTTCTCGCTGCTGGTGACTTGCGGCGTTCCCGGATCCAGCATCTCAGCGTTCCGCAACAGATCCGGCCCCCTGGATGGCCCTGGCCCCTGCAAAGATCTGGGAGGGTGCGGGACATCCGGGAACAGGAGGTAGTATTTGGGGTTGTAGTACTTGTGGGCCGGCACCTGGATGTCCACCTTCCGGGCGTCTCCCAAGCTGACCTGGAAGCGCGATGTGGTGGCCGGCAACGGCGGCCGCTTGGGGCCCACTTTGGAGCGGACGGTGGCGCTCCGGGTGGCCGGCGGGCTCACGTGGAACTCTTTGAAGAGGTCCAGCTTCTCTGAGATGGCGTAGAGCTCGCGGAAGTCCTGGTCAAAGAACTCCACCACCTGGCCCGTCATCACGGTGATCATGTTGCGATCCATGCGGGACGTGGCCCACGAGAAACTACGACACGGACAGATGACTCTTGAGAACTGAGAGTGATTTCGATCCTAATTGGGATCAGTAAAATAAATAAAAGTATGAAAACAATAAGAGTAATAATAAAATAAATGATTTTCTCAGCATATATTTATGCTGAGTCCATTGGTCCTCATGGCCTTGGGGTTTATAGAATAGACCAAGTCTTCCAAATATGACATCAAGGAAGCGATGCGCTCGTTGGTGGGCTACACACCGGAAGGGAGTCCACCGCTTTAAATAGTCGGCCAGGTAACCGACCGTCTGTCCGTTGCGAGCCAATAATGTCGCCAGTGAGACTAAAAGTTTCTCTGACAGGTTGAACGGTCGCCAAAGTAATAAAAAACGATCATTTTCACTTTAATCACATCGTGTAGTGGATTCTGCGTAATAAACGACGCTGCTAGCTGGCTCGTTAGCCCGAACCACGCGCATGGAGGTGTGCCCTTAAGCTAGCAGGTTTTCGCAATTTTTCTCGTAAATGTACAACTTTATACTCATAAATTTGCGACAGTATCCTCGTAATTTACTAATATATTCTCAAAATCTCCTATTTTTTTCTCGTTATTTATTCTCACATTCAAACAGGCATTGCCTTGGGCAGCTATGAACAGGGGGGACTTATGTGACCTTTGGCCTCGGGCAAAGGTAATACTGCTGTCATGCTCTGTGTGCTGCTCTGCTGCCCTCTTGTGTCCTCCTGTTGCAGCACATGCCTGAGAGGAGGGCTAACTGGACACACCTGCTGACAATTAGACTGTCCCTTGTGAAGCAGCAACCAGGCCCAGATACACCGCCACATTGTTGTCAACCTGCGTCAGCGACCTGCTCTTCCCAGCGTCTAGTCCCTTGTGTCGTTTCTCCGGTCGCTGTATTTCCTGCAGTGGTGAGTGTATTCCTATTTTTTCTGCTTGACTGTTCAGCAGAGATTTGAGTTAGTATTTTCCTGCCTACGTTTTGTTCAGCTACTTCTGTTGTTATATTTTCCTGCTCGTGTTTTTTAGCCTGCAGTGTTTTCAGCTTTGGTTTTCCCCCTGACGTGTCAGGGTCATTTTCTGTTGCACTTTGCCTTTTTCCTTTTTGTTATACGGTTTTGTATTTTGCCACCTAGTGGTCACTTGGGTTAATAAATGATTGTTTACGGACTGCTTCGACTCTGCGTATTGGATTCCAAGACTCGGCATAGCCGAACTGTCACAACTATGACTTTTTTCTCGTGAATTTACGACTTTTTTCTTGTACATTTATGGCTTTATTTTCATAAATGTATGTATTCTCAAAGTCTCTGATTCCCCCCTCCTCCCTCCAATGTGGCCCTAATACTCCCATCGTATGAACGTGACCTCGTACTTTACTGTTGCTCATATATAGGTACCATTTTTTTGTATTCTGTTATGTCATTCACTAGTTGACCCATCATAAGCTATATAGAAGATATGTATGTTTATAATATGAAATACATGATAAAACATGCTTTTTGTTAGCATGTGCTTAGGAAGGGTTTTGAAAATCAGTTAATAATTTTGTGCATAGCTGCATTTCTCACAAATAAAGATAATTCTCCGAATATATCCTAATTGTACTAATTTTCTATTTAAACGGCCAGTACTCCAAAGCACTAAGTACTACTAAGCACTAACTAAGGCGCCTGATCCTCTAAGTGTCACCAGTGATTTTGAAAAAGTCAAATATTGTATGTTTGCTAAACATACAATATTTGACTTTTTTCAACTTTTTTTTTTAGGGTTCCCCTTTCATATCATGTAGCCCGCGGCCAACCGCTTGACCACACGAGGCACCTGCAAGCCTGCTTTTTGTTCAGGTTTCGGGTTTTAAATGAAGAGTTGTGGACACCAGCATTTGGTTCATGTTCTGGTAAAACAAGCATATTCGCTTTGTTTGGGTTGAAATAAGCTATGAAAATAAAAAAGTAAATACCATTAAAAATGAGTAGCTATTGGCCATTTTCATTTTTGTAAAAGTCGCTCTCACAAGAAAAACCGTCGGTGACTCCTGATATAGACATTTAAAAATGTACACTTGATGTCATATTAAAATGTTGTTAAAACCTTATTCTAGACTTTTTCCCGTTTAATTCTTTCTTCTAATATTTTTCATATTAAAAAAAAAAAAAAGACTGATTTGTCCATTGTTGCTGTTTCGGGGTATTTATTATTTTTTTTTAGTTTTCTTAAAAAGCATGGTATTTTCGGATGTGCCCCCAGGCCCTTGATTTAGTTAAAAAAACAAAAAAAAACAGCTTTTACTCAAATTTTATTTATTTATTTTTTTTCTATTATTTTTCTGTGTATGCTTTTCCAGCGGGATAAGTCGTATGTGGTCCACACGCTCACTTTTAACGAGTGACTTGTTCGCCCTGCCCAGCTGTCACTTAGGCTGTGAAGGTGGAACGGAGCCCGGTCGTAATGCTGTCACTCATAACAAGATAATGGCGCTGTAAAGCATACTGTAGCGCTTAAGCATTTAAAAACGGGAATATCGAGTCACGGTTGGTGTCGCTGGGTGGGGTCCAGGTGAGCTTTGCTGTGTGTTCAGTCAGCTGGATTCACAGAGTATTTCAACAAATCTCACACACTAACCTCTGCTGACTCCTTTTCACACTTTCAGGACAGTTAAGAATGTTAAAATGTCACCACTCGGTGATGATGGCCACGGTTTGACCCTGGAACAGACTATTTCTATGATTTCCTATGGGAGGGGGGGACACATACAAAACGACAGTAATGTACACCAAAGATTGTTCTAGTGCCCACCTGTAGGATCCAAACACCACCTTGTCCCCGTCCACCAGCATGTACTTGGCACACGTGGAGCCAGGAAATCTTCCAAAAGACAGGTTGAAGCCGACCCCAGTGAGCGTCCTGGCTCGGATGTTCTGCAGCCACAGAGGGTCACAGCGTGGGTGGGTTAGGAAGTTGAAGGGTGTACATTTTAACATGCAAACGACAGTGGAGTGAAAAAGTGCCCCCTTCCTGATTTCTTATGTTTTGTCACACTTTAAATATTAGTCAATGACAACACAACTGAACACAAAATGCAGTTTTTAAAAAACTTTTTAATATTAAGGGAGGGAAAAAAAATGCAAACCTCCAGTGTGAAAAAGTGATTGCCCCCTAAAGCTAATAAGTGGTTGGGCCACCCTTAGTTTGTGATAACTTGCAATGAGTCTCTTACAGCGCTGGGGAGGAATTTTGGCCCACTCATCTTTGCAGAATTGTTGTCATTCAGTCACATTGGAGGCTTTTCCAGCATGAAGCGCCTTTCTTTTACTGTTGGTATGTTGTTTTTCTGAAATGTGGCCTTACTTTTACACCAGATGTAATGGGACACACACCTTCCAAAAAGTTCAACTTTTGTCTTGTCAGACCAGAGTATTTTCCCAAAGGTCTTGGGGATCATCAAGATGTTTTCTAGCAAAATTGAAACAAGCCTTAATGTTCTTTTTGTTCAGCAGTGGTTTTGGTCTTGGAACTCTGCCATGCAGGCCGTTTTTGCCCAGTGTCTTTCTTATGGTGGAGTCATGAACACTGACTTTAACTGAGGCAAGTGAGGCCTGCAGTTCTTTGGATGTTGTTGTGGGGTCTTTTGTGACCTCTTGGATGAGTCGTCGCTGCGCTCTTGGGGTCATTTCGGTTGGCCGGCCACTCCTGGGAAGGTTCACCACTGTTCCATGTTTTTTCCATTTGTGGATAATGGCTCTCACTGTGGCTCGCTGGAGTCCCAAAGCTTTACAAATGGCTTAATAACCTTTTACACACTGATAGATCTCAATTAATCTCAGTTAAGTTATGCTTTGGGGGGGTGAGGGTGACGACAATCACTTGTTCACACAGAGCCATGTAGGTTTGGATTTTTGTTTTCCCTTCATAATAAAAAGTTTCATTTAAAAACTGCATTTTGTGTTCAGTTTTGTTGTCGTTGCCTAATATTTAATTTTGTTTGATCTGAAACATTTAAGGGTGACAAACATGCAAAAAATAAGAATTGAGGAAGGAGGCAAACACTTTTTCCACACCAGTGTAGCTGACTGAGTCATGTAAGGAAAGATTCTGATGTTTCCAAAGAGCTTGCGTCACTTTTGAGTCACGGAAGTCCTAACAAAATCCGAAAGTGTTTTAATTTTGAGCATTTGAGCTTCCTTCATTTCTGTCGTTTGGAAGACCAAGGCGAGAAAACATTGTGCACCTTTGCTTATGTCACACCAGGAAGTGTCTTTGCAGAAATATGAGCAGGTGGTGATTGCACACAAACACCTGCCAACACTCTTCCCGTTCCAATAAATCAAGCCTTTTCTGCTCTAAATGATTATAATGGAAACGGCTCAGTGTTATATTAGCTCTAAAGCAAGGGTGTGTTTTATTGGCCCACAGCACATTCCAAACATGTTATTTGACAAGACAACTTTAAAAAGCAAAAGCAGTTATTTTACAAAGATAGTAAATATTAAAAGAAAAAAAGTTGTCATCTAATGAGAAAGTTGTAAGTTTATGAGAATAATGTAATACTATGAGGAAAAATAACATTATTTTGGTTGCATAAAAGTGAAATATATACAGTTGTAATATTCCGAAAACCAAAACAACAAAAAATATATTACGGAAACAAAGTTTACAGGTAGAAAGTTTAAACAGCTGGAAAAAAAATCCAGCAAAAATAGAAAAAATACAAAACTACAAAAAACAACTAACTGTACTAGAATAAAATCAATATATTAAGAGAAAAAAGTCATATTCTAATGAGAAAAAGGGCACAATTTTACATATGAGGAAAAATGTCTTTTTATTACCTTAGAGTTGAAATATTAGAAAAATATTAAAAGAAAAAATATGTTAAGTCTTAATATTATGACAAACAAACAAAACAAAATAAAGTTGTCATTTTCAAAAAATCTGGTAATTTATAATATCAGGTTAGTTATAATATTTTGGGAATAAAGTCATAAAATTACAAGAAGAAAATTTCAGAAGATCATTTAAGAAGAAAGTTTAAATATTTACAAAAATATCAGGGAAAAAAGATCAAAGATTAAAGTTTTCACCTACACGACAAAAGCTGAGCTGATGCAGTTTTTTAGCATATCTACAAAACATCCAGTTGCATCCTTTCATTTTTCAGTCCTCACTGGAAAAAGTTTGGACACCCCTGCTGTAATGGAGTATTAAATAGTCGTAGCTACCACTGACCACCATTTGCTAATTAAAAAAAAAAAAAAAAACAACAGTTGTGTTGTAGATTTTAAACTGGTAGCTAAATTCCAAAGTTGCACTTTTGTGTAACATTCAGCACCTTCCCGTCTTACCCGCAGGTGCTGGGCGCCGATCTGCAGCCGGGAGCACATGTCCAGGAAGTGCGGCACGCCGTGGTTGTCCAGCAGGATGTAAACGGGCACGGAGCGGCGCCAGGCAGCGTCCATCAGGTCCTGCAGGATCTGGAGGTCTGTGAGCAAGTCCATCACGATGGCGATCACCTGTCAGGGAATAAACAACAGGCAAGAAACAGCAATTATTCTCTATAAAATCTATTTTTGTTCATATTTTGGTTGTCTGGAATCAATTGGATTGACATTGTTTCTTATGGGACAAATTGCTCTGGTTTTTGTACGATTTGGTTTTGGTTGCACCTTTTGGAACAAAATTGTAACAAAAATGGTTTTGAGAACATTTATTGTACAAAACTGTAATTGAAGAACATCAGGTTTAGGGATGGGAATAGAAAACAGTCCCCAAGCGATTCCAGCTGGCGCGAGTGGCGTCACCACCCGCGTGGCGTAGTTGTTTACCATCAACCCATGTCAGCGCTAGTAATGCTGACCGCAGTTTTCCCCTTCCCGTTATTACAACATTGGTTCTGTTGCGGCTTTATTGTTATGCGTGTTCATAAATGACCATCTGCTTTCCTTCTCACTTTTTCATGCAATCCAAATCATGATTCAAGCTAAAAAAATGAACTCTCTAGATCCAATTATCACCCGCTTACAATTACTGCTGAAGCCTTCCAGGGTATTAGCACAAGCATTATTAGCATTAGCTAGTTTTACAGTATGCAGATAGTTGGCGTTGGACTGAAGATGCGCTGATGTTCACCGAAGGCATCTTGGAAGCTTGTATACGCGTTCATGCATGAGATCAGTGATGGCTTTATTTTGTCAGACTGCAGCGTGTTGAGACGTGCATGGAGACATATGTGAACAACAACGCTTTTAGCACTGAGGGTGAAGAATGCAGAGACGACGTACAAGCACAGACTTGTGGACAAAGTGTTAAGAAAACATCCCAGTGAGAAAACACGAGATCATAATACGCCTCTATCGAGGAAAAGGCTTCTTGAGACGTCATCTGTACTTCTGTGTAGAAGGTGTCGGACGTTTCGCTCCTCATCCGAAGAGCTTCGTCAGCAAACTAATAAGTGCTGGTAGCTTAGGCCTTAAATACAGTAAGAGTGGGCGGAATTGGTGTGCCAACACCCTCCTCCTATTGGTTCGTTACACTAAGCCTGGGCGGAGCAGTGGTATAATCCTATCCTGTTATTCACACCTACGATAAAAGGGAAGTGTCGCTCCCTGAATTGGGTATGAACGACTCTGATACTGGCTTGTTAGCATCTATTGTTCTGGCTCGGCCCTGCCTTCACCTCATTTGCAAGACTAAGAGCTGTGGGTTTTGGTCTCAGTAACCTGCTGAACACAGGGTCCAAATTGAACCTCAAACCACCATTCCGATTCAATGATGGGTTCTGTTGTTTGACAAAAATAGCTTCCTTTACTCCTCTTTCAAACCATCTGTTTTCTTTGGCCAAAATCTTTACCTCGCTGTCCTGAAAAGAGTGATTGGTAGCTTTCAGGTGTAGATGTACTGCTGATTGAGGACCACTAGCATTGTCCCTGCGATGTTGATAAAGCCTTTTTTGGAGCATTTGCTTAGTTTCCCCAATGTAGTGCTCTTTGCATTCCTCATCTTTACAGTGGATGGAATAGACCACATTGCTCTGTTTCTGGTTTGGAGCCTTGTCTTTAGGATGCACTAATTTTTGTCTCAGGGTATTTACTGGTTTGAAATAGGTAGGAATTTTGTGTTGCCATAAGATCCTCTGGAGTTTTTCGGAGACCCCCGCTACATAAGGGACTACCACTCCTCTCCTTTTTGCTTCTGTGGGCTTTTGGGTTTCTTTCCCTACTCTCTTCTTTTGACATTTGTTAAAAGCCCACCGTGGGTACCCACAGGTTGAGAGCGCTCTCTGGACATGTTGTGTCTCCTTTTTCTTTCCCTCAGCACTAGTTGGTATTTGTTCCGCTCTATGTTGGAGGGTCCTAATAACCCCTAGTTTATGTTGTAGTGGATGGTTTGATTCAAAAAGCAGGTATTGGTCAGTGTGTGTGGCCTTTCTAAAGACCTCTGTAAGTAGCTGTCTGTCCTTTCCTATAATTACCTTGCAGTCTAAGAAGGCTAGTTGGTTTTCTTTAGTGTTCTCGCGAGTAAATTTGATATTGGTGTCCACCGCATTGATGTGATCTGTGAAAGACTGAATTTCTTGTTTTTTGATTATGACAAAGGTGTCATCCACGTATCTAAACCAGTGCCTTGGTTTTGTCCCTGAGAAGGATGTGAGAGCCTGTTTCTCCATCTCTTCCATGTACAGATTCGCCACTATGGGTGAGACTGGTGAGCCCATAGCACAACCATGAATTTGTCTGTAGAATTTCCCTCTAAACTGAAAATATGTGGTGTTAAGGCAAATTTCCAGTAATTGGCAGATGTGGTCAACACTAAGTTTTGTTCTCCGATGCAGAGTTGAGTCCTCGAGCAGTCTCTTCCTCACCACCGAGACTGCTGCTGAGGTGGGGACAGATGTGAAAAGTGAAGTCACATCATAAGACACCAAAGTTTCCTCTGGCTCCAATCTGAGGTCTTTGATGCTCGCCACAAACCCTTTTGTGTTCTCTATATGATGATCAGTGTTGCCTACCAATGGGGATAAGACTGTTTTTACATATTTCGCTACATTGTACGTGGTAGAGTCAATGCTACAGACAATGGGTCTGAGGGGAAACCCTTCCTTGTGGATTTTTGGAAGGCCATAGATACATGGTGTAGCCTCCCCAGGGTATAACCTATGATACATCTGTCTGTCAATTAGTTCTTCCTTCTCTAACTTTTGGAGACAGTGTATGATTTCTTTCTTATACCTACTGGATGGGTCCCTTTTAAGTTGCTCATATGTGTTGGCATCACTAATTAGACTTGTTATTTTTACTTCGTAGTCCAATGTGTTGAGAACCACTGTGCATCTGCCCTTATCAGCTGGTAAGATGGTGATGCTCTCATCTTTCTGCAGAGCCGCTAATGCTTTCCTCTCACCTAACGTGATATTGGACGGTGGTGGTTTGGCACTACTGAGAAGGGCCGATATTCTCACCCATAGTGGCGAATCTGTACATGGAAGAGATGGAGAAACAGGCTCTCACATCCTTCTCAGGGACAAAACCAAGGCACTGGTTTAGATACGTGGATGACACCTTTGTCATAATCAAAAAACAAGAAATTCAGTCTTTCACAGATCACATCAATGCGGTGGACACCAATATCAAATTTACTCGCGAGAACACTAAAGAAAACCAACTAGCCTTCTTAGACTGCAAGGTAATTATAGGAAAGGACAGACAGCTACTTACAGAGGTCTTTAGAAAGGCCACACACACTGACCAATACCTGCTTTTTGAATCAAACCATCCACTACAACATAAACTAGGGGTTATTAGGACCCTCCAACATAGAGCGGAACAAATACCAACTAGTGCTGAGGGAAAGAAAAAGGAGACACAACATGTCCAGAGAGCGCTCTCAACCTGTGGGTACCCACGGTGGGCTTTTAACAAATGTCAAAAGAAGAGAGTAGGGAAAGAAACCCAAAAGCCCACAGAAGCAAAAAGGAGAGGAGTGGTAGTCCCTTATGTAGCGGGGGTCTCCGAAAAACTCCAGAGGATCTTATGGCAACACAAAATTCCTACCTATTTCAAACCAGTAAATACCCTGAGACAAAAATTAGTGCATCCTAAAGACAAGGCTCCAAACCAGAAACAGAGCAATGTGGTCTATTCCATCCACTGTAAAGATGAGGAATGCAAAGAGCACTACATTGGGGAAACTAAGCAAATGCTCCAAAAAAGGCTTTATCAACATCGCAGGGACAATGCTAGTGGTCCTCAATCAGCAGTACATCTACACCTGAAAGCTACCAATCACTCTTTTCAGGACAGCGAGGTAAAGATTTTGGCCAAAGAAAACAGATGGTTTGAAAGAGGAGTAAAGGAAGCTATTTTTGTCAAACAACAGAACCCATCATTGAATCGGAATGGTGGTTTGAGGTTCAATTTGGACCCTGTGTTCAGCAGGTTACTGAGACCAAAACCCACAGCTCTTAGTCTTGCAAATGAGGTGAAGGCAGGGCCGAGCCAGAACAATAGATGCTAACAAGCCAGTATCAGAGTCGTTCATACCCAATTCAGGGAGCGACACTTCCCTTTTATCGTAGGTGTGAATAACAGGATAGGATTATACCACTGCTCCGCCCAGGCTTAGTGTAACGAACCAATAGGAGGAGGGTGTTGGCACACCAATTCCGCCCACTCTTACTGTATTTAAGGCCTAAGCTACCAGCACTTATTAGTTTGCTGACGAAGCTCTTCGGATGAGGAGCGAAACGTCCGACACCTTCTACACAGAAGTACAGATGACGTCTCAAGAAGCCTTTTCCTCGATGGACAACTCCTGTACGACTGAGAGCCTACACAGACGAATACGCCTCTATGTTTCCAGCTAGAGCCACATCGTGAAAAATGAAAGGATGCAACTAGGCCTGTCATGATAATCTATCAATTAACCGCAAGATAAATAAAACCAAACTTGATCATTTTGCCGGCCTCGATACATTGACATGTACATGCGTGTTTGTTTTCCTCCTCGCTCTCTCTACCAAACGGGCTGGATGACGAGAGTTCACTGTATGCATCTGTCTCAACACCTGTGCACGTTGGTTCTTTCGCCGAATGAACATTCAGTCACTTTGTCCCAGTGGCTGGAGGTGGGGCCCCTGGTGAGTGCACACACACAGTGGTGCACGTGAGGAATAAAGTGGCGTTTACACTTGCACGCATTTTGCCTCCGCATTGTCCCGCAATTTGCCGTGCCAATGCGTGCCTTTTATTTATATATTTATTTATGGAACGCTCTGAAAAGAGTGAAGACTAGTTTGCGCTCCGTTTGTCTCCTGTTTACGCATAAATTATGAACTCGGCACGCAATTTGTGACCAAAAATGGTGCACATTGGCACGAAGTGACCACGCTGCCGCACAACTTATTTACACAAGCGTCAGATTAATCAAGTGAGAAACAATGGCTAGCTGCAGCCATTCGACCCAATTATAACAAAAACTAGGAAAAGGTGATGTGAAATGTTCAGTTCTCCATTCATTTGTCATTATTTTTGCATCATTTGAAAAACTGTGTAAAACTATGATTATTGACTATAAAACGTGTTTTGTGTTAACATTTTTGGGTGTCTGGAACGGATTCATTGGATTTACATTATTTTATATGGGAAAATTTGCTTTGGTTAGAGACCGTTTTGGTTTGTGTCGAACAATGTGGAATGAATTAATGACATTAACGTAGGCACCGCTGTACTGACACCCTGTGGCCAGTGTATATACTACACCTCATCACACCTTTGAACACATCTTTTCGCTCATTTAGCCATTTTAATGCTTGAAAATGCTTAATTGAGGCAAAAGAATATGCAAAATGTGCTTAAATATGCATATTTTTCAACTAATAATAGGCCGTGTACAAGCATGATTTATTTATTAATATATTTTGGAAAAACTGTGATAGAGTGAAGCTGCAAAACCGGAGCGCAATGTGGCGAGGGACGACTGTTATCTTTGTAAAAGCTGACTTTTTATATTAAATGTCTTTAGATGGTATACCTAATGAAGTGGCCTTTCCTTTCTTGCTGACAATGACAGAGTCGAACAAGAGCAAAGTTTCCAGAGTGGAGCAAAACTCTCCAAGGCAGCAAACAAGGTGGGGGTCATGTTAAACGTGCACAGGCGAATAAAAGACACTGGCACTCTCCACTTAAAATTCTAGGAGTGTGCCGAGTCAGATCTTTGGCAACCAACTTGAAGACAACAAGCTTGAGGAGAGAGTGTAATCGAGGTGATGAGTGGGAAGGAAAGAAAGAAGTTTCCAACATTAATTAAGTCCGAAGTCCGAGTTGTGCAATAACAGCCAGTAAAACAAGCCTGCTACTGACCCAGTTCTAGCCTAGGCTGGCCCGAGCACAGCAGAGTGTGTCAGCAGGAGGAAGAGATGAGTCAGTGGAGCGGTGCCGCTCAGTGAGTAAACATTTAAGTCGGGAAGCGCAAACACACAACACACAAAAACGCTTTAGGCCCTTTTAATGGAGGTGTGAGCATGTATTAATCACTTACATCCTCACCGCCTTCTTCATTCTTGATTTAATTACACAAGCCAGTGAGGCCCGCTGAAAGGAAACTGATAAACAAACTCAATAATTGGTGTACTTTTACTCTGAAACTGTGTTGTGTTCACTGCATCTCCCCCAAAGTACAATCTACACTACACTATGACCGTGTACCTTGTCAAGGGGCAACAGGGGTATCTTGTCAAGCTTGGATATACTTTAGGGTATTCTGTGCAAAGCGGCCATTACTGTCGAAATAGTAAACAGTGCATGTATTCGTACCTTCACTTCAGTGCAGAGATGTACCAAGATTATAGTGTACTGTTACATCCCTAGCAAGTAGCTAAGTTACTGTACAGTGGAACCTTGGTTAGCATCGTTAATTCATTCCAGAAGGTCCGAAACCATTTTTTCCATAAGAAACATCCAATTAATTCGTTCCAGAAAGCCAAACATGTTAACACAAGACACATGTGATATAGTTTTACAAATATAGTTTGACATGCAGAAAAGATTTGTAAATGCATATAAGTACATAGAAAAAAGGAATGAAGGGGATAAGTGAGCACTTACGGTTACTTTTCCTTTTGTTGAAGACGTGATTCTTGATGTGATTGAAAACAGGAAGGTGGTGGTGGTTGATGTCGCTGCCACATCATGTCTTTGGGAACAGTCACGTCTTCAATGAAGGTAAAAGTAACCTTGGGGGCTAGCCACACGGAAATATTTTATCGTTTCAGACTTTCATCCACGTGGAAACGGCGTTCTAGGTTCCCCGAAACAGTATTTTTCGAAAATGGCTTCCAGAGTGGAAAAATCTGAAAATACCGGCTTGTCGTTTCCATGTAGACAACCAATTTGCTGTTTTACAGAAACAATGTCACCGACCCGCCGTCGTCAGGTAACCGGAAGTGAGCTTTGACGACAAGTAGCGCTGGGCGATATATCAATATGATTACAATATCTATTTCTTTTAAGCGCTATGTCAAAAACAAACATATCGTTCATATCGATATAGACTGCATTTGTGCTGGTCTCTTGTACGTCTCACTCCTGTGTGTGTCAGCGCTCCTGAGCGGGGTTGCTGCCACGCCCCCCTTTGTGCATAAAGAACGAGAGAGGCGAGGCGGTGCAGCAGCCCCCGTAAGCATGAAGGAAGCGACAAGTTCCAGTGTTGGCAACTCTGTCGCTACATTTGGAGACATTCCAAACCCTCTTTGCGACATATTTTCTCAAAAGCGACTAACGACAAATCTAGCTAATTTTTCTGGCAGTGTTTGAGTTTTCTGGTATTTGGGAACTTAAAAGTGAAAGTATGTATTGTTGTGCATTTGTGTTGTCACTGAGCATCAGCGGTTGCTCCTGAGACATCCACCCCGCTCCCAAAGCAGTCACAAGCCGTTCGTGCTGCCGTCAGCTACCATTGCACACTGCATAGTGGAGATCCATGCAACCCCACCAGGGTGGATCTCGCCCTGTTTTACAGAGCGAGATCTAAAACGTAAAAGTTTCTTAATCTTCATGAAATGACTCCTCATTACACTCGAGGCTCATTGGTACTCAGTCACCTACTAGTCAGCGTGTCAGAACGTGTGATGGAAGAACGATGTGTGATAAACAAACAAGTAGTCCTAACTACAAGATAAAAGGTGGAGGCGAGTCTGGATGTAATTATTACGCTGTCTAGACTTTTAGAGGCGCTAGCCAAGATAAAATATATAATCATTTCATTTTGATGAAGTAATGGCCAATTTTAAATGAAACTAAGAATCAAGTTTATTTGTAGTTCTAAACATAACTAAGGTGTTTTTACTCACTTTTTTGTCTCTCCTACGAGGTTCTGCTTTTTTTTTTTTTAATAAAACAGTTCAAAGTAAAGTATTTTTGAGTTGCTGCTGACATTTAAAAATTTCCCTTAAACGGCGCACTTTATTTTCTATTTTGTTCTTTTGTGCTTTTGGTATTAGCTGAGGATTTGAGCTTAGTTAAAGGTTTGTTCTAAAGAACATTGATGATATTTCACTTTTTCTATATTTCAAAAAGAAAATGGACTTTTATTTTTATGTTAACTTCGCACGCATATTTGACTGACTAAACTCACTTTGTGGAAAAAATATTGGGATATATATCGTATATTGATATTAACATTAATATCGGCATTCCGGTAGAGTGCTTGTCTCACAACCTGAAGGTTGCGGATTCGACCCTGTGTCGTCCCGTGATCGTGTCAAAGTGTCCTTGGGCAAGGTACTGAACCCCCAGTTGCTCCTGATGCTGCGTCATCAGTAGGTAAATGTGCAAGCAGTGTCAAAGCGCTTTGGGTGCCTTGGAGGTGGAAAGGCACTACACAAGTGAAAGACCATTTACCATTGACAAATATATTCGGATATGAGTTTTGGTCCATACCGCCCAGCCCTAAACGACAAGCCAACATAATATTTTGACGGACATGACTCACCCCAGTCGACATTCTCTCGGGCTCTTTCTTCTTCTATAGTTTGTTGCGTCACATGGTTCCAGCCAATGCAGCAGCTAACGCAGTTCTTATTCCTATCTGGCTTGTTCCGACGCACTTGCTAGGCGACTAACGCTCTGTTGTTGCGTGTAACAACAAAAAATCTAAATGGTCTTTGATTGCAGCGTCACTACAAATCTTATAATAATAATGAGTTTTCATGCCAAATTGCTTACTAAAGGTCTTCAGTTCTGTGCAGTGTGCAAAGAGCAAGCTGATAGCTGTGGCTATCACTGGCAGTTGCCATACAGTATCATACTCCTCATAACACAAAATTTATGAGTCAATGTCATTATTGTGAATAAGTCACTTTCGTCGCATGAGTTCATGGCTGTGCTTGTTTGCACCTGGTTGCTGTGTCACCCGTAAGTGTTCTAGACCTGAATTGTTAGCATAACATGGCTTGCTGTAACTCGTCTTTCTAGCCTATCTATCAGTTTCAGTAAGTACATATTTTTTTTGCTAGATCTACTCTAGGAAGCTTAAAATAAGAGTATAAGGGCTCATTCCAGGGCTAAGTAATGTTTATCTATCTATAACAGCAATATGCCAAAAATGTTTTATTAAGGGAGTACTTTCCTTCTGTTTGTTTTTTTTTTCAAACTTTTTTGGTGTGATGAGCACTTTAAATGTTCATTTGTCCTGTCATTCATTATTTATATGCATTTAGAATTATTTGATCTTTTCTGAGACTCAACCGATGATAACATCATAGACGGACAATGCAACCTAGGTCACTTCGAGTTCCGGTTGCCATTTTAGTCTGACAAGGAGGGAGGGTTTGTGATTAAAAACAAAACAAAACATGAAGAACATATTGTACCATATTAAGCACCATATTGTACACTAACCAGAGAATGCACGCAAACCAAGGCACAATTGTGGCGTAATTTGACGTCTACACTAATGTACCCCAATGAAGCTAAGTGGACCCTTGGTTAGCGTCATTAATCGATTCCAGAGGGCCCGACTCTGACAAAAACATACTCTAACCAAATCGATTTTTCCCATAAGAAATCATGTGAATCCAATTAATCTGTCCGCAAAGCCAAAAATGTCAACACAAAACACGTTTTTATAGTTTTACAATTATAGTTTGACAGGAAAAAAACAATTCTACATGCATATAAGACATAAATGATGAATGAAAGGGATAAATTAATATTTAATACTTCTACCTTCATTGAAGACGTGACAGTTGGAAAAGACACGATAGCAGAGAGATCAAAACAGACACCTTGCTATGAGTTATTTATTGAATTAATTTGTGTTTCTCACCTCGAGTCTCTGCTTTTCTTTTGATCACGGCTGCAAAATAACCCAAAATGGAGCCAAAGAAAGATGCAAGTGGGAGCATTTTGATAAAGAAGCTGGGAAACACGATTGAATTCAAGCAACAACTCAAAGAAAACAGGAAGGCAGGGTCCATGTTGATCTCGCGGTCACATTGTCTTTGGCAACAATTGCGTCTTTAATGAAGGTAAAAGTAACGTTAAATGTAGGCCTGTCACAATAATACATAAATCAAACAATAAAAAAAACAGGTCAATAATTATGAGCCCTGGATAAATTGACATGTACATGTATGCATGTGTTCCATCTACTGGTCTCTGTGTGCCACACAGGCTGGATGACAAGAGGGTTCACTCTGCATCTGTCTGTGTGCATTGGTTCTATAGTGGAATAAATAGAGTGGGCTCTCATCTCATTCAGCCCCTTTGTGGAGGCGGGGCTACTAGCTACTACCCTACTACCCTAGCAGCAGTTAGCTTCGTAAGTCAGCATGCGGTAACATGAATGACAGCACAAAAGCGATGTGGGAATATTTCGGTTTTAAACAGAATGAACACAGTGAGCGCATGAACACCGATGACCGACAAGGACAGTTTCCTCAACTGGGAAAAAAACTGCCGATGGAGGTGCTCGGGCAGCGCAGCCTTCATCCCGACAGTCAACACTCGCTGAGGCGTTTGGTCGGCAAATATAAACAAAACAAAAAGGTGCACGTCCACAGAGTGAACCGTGTCGCTGGCTACACACAAAAACATACATACGGGCAGGCCTGTCACGATAACACATTTTGCTGGTTGATAATTGTGCTACAAAATATCGACGATATGTGATAATTTCGTCCTATTTTTTTGGTGCCATTTTTCATAGATCATGAGGTGTAATGCACATTACACAAAGATGCTAAATGAGAGGACAGAGGGATCACTCTCAGCATTCATTCCACGATAGAATCAAAAATTAGCAGATGGAGCACACACACACGTGCATGTCAATTTAACGAGCTCTGAGAATTATCGACCTGCTTTTTTGGGGTTTTTTTTAGCGTTCGATAAATCGATATATCCATTATCGTGACAGGCCTACATACAGGCAACCTCCGTGTCAAGCTAATGTCTCACACAGGTACACCGTACATTATACTTGAGTACCATCTAGTGGTTCAAATGTGAATGACACCTCATGACTAAAATGAATGGTCCCAAAAAATGTGCAGATAATATCGAATATCGACAATAATTTGTAGCACAATTATCGACCTGCAAAATTTATCATGACTGGCCTACTGAAATGTTGATTTATCCTTTTCATTCCTCATTTATATCCATTCAGAATTATGCTTTCTTTTATGCATGTAAAACTAATTGTAAAACTATAAAAATGTGCTTCGTGTTAACATTTTTTTAACTGTTTGTTAGCAAAGAACTAGAGAGTGAACCGCTGATGACATCATAGACTGGATGGAGCTGACTTCCGCTTCCTGTTTTCAAAGTATTAGTAGGCTAATAAGCTGCTAACAAGGACATTTTGTTATAAAAATACATTAAAAACACATGCAGTGTATTAATAACACAAGTCGAGCGCCATATTGTAACGCTAAAACCGAGGAAACAACATTGGAGTACATTTTTTATGTTAACCAAAAAAAACACGCTAACCGAGATTCTACGGTATCAAGCTCGCAAAGCCCCATCCCGTTTCCCGTGTGGTTTGGGCGAGTATGCATGTAACAAGTACCCAAGTTTGTGTCCCATCTTTCATTGGTCATATCGATACGCTTCTTTCAATAAAAAAACAAAAACTACAATACCTAAAATACTTTAAGGATGATTCAAAGCAGCATGTCTCGTCTTCCACACCACAATACTTTCTTTAGTTAACTGTCGAATGACCTGCTGTCTATTGAGGTGACTTTCAGCTGACTATGGCATGTGGTGGAAGCGCAAGCTTGATCCATTACATATTGTACACATTGAGCAACTAAAATGACAACTTTAACCTGCTAGTCGTGTGGTTACCTACAAGGAAATAAAAAGCATCCATCATGACTTGATGAGTTTTGCAGGAATGTGGGGGATTTCCCAAAGCGCTTTGTTGTTATGGAAGACGATGAAAATAGTTTACAAGACCTGATGACAACTAGCAAAACCAAAGCAACCTCATTGTGGGAATTCACCTTCACAGTGGATCCCCGTACATTCACCACCATGTCAATATATACTGCTCAAAAAAATTAAAGGAACACTTTGAAAACACATCAGATCTAAACTGGGGGAAAAATGATCTTGAATATCTTTCCTGATAATAAGTGGGTGATGTATTAGTAACAAAATGATGCCACATCATTTGATAGAAATGAAAATGATCACCCTATAGAAGGGGGAAATCAAAGACACCCCAAAAATGAAAGTGAAAAAATGATGCAGCACACTGGTCCATTTTGCTAAAATGTCATTGTAGCAACTCAAAATGATTCTCAGTAGTTTGTGTGGCCCCCACGTGCTTGTACGCATGCCTGATAACGTCGGGGCATGTTCCGAATGAGACTACGGATGGTGTCCTGGGGGATCTCCTCCCAGATGTGGACCAGGGCATCAATGAGCTCCTGGACAGTCTGAGGAGCAACCTGGCGGCGCCGGATGGACCTAAACATAATGTCCCAGAGGTGTTCTATTGGGTTTAGGTCAGGTGAACGTGGGGGCCAGTCAATGGTATCAATTCCTTCATCCTCCAGGAACTACCTGCATACACTAGCCACATGAGGTCGGGCATTGTCGTGGACCAGGAGGAACCCAGGTCCCACTGCACCAGCGTAGGTTCTGACAATGGGTCCAAGGATTTCATCCCGATACCTAATAGCAGTCAGGGTGCCGTTATTTAACCTGTAGAGGTCTGTGCGTCCTTCCAGGGATATGCCTCCCCAGACCATCATTGACCCACCACCAAACCGGTCATGCTGAATGATGTTGCAGGCAGCATAACGTTCTCCACGGCATCTCCAGACCTATGGCAAATGCCAGTCGAGCTCTACGGTGCTGGGCAGTGAGCACAGGGCCCACTACAGGACGTCGGGCCCTCAGGCCACCCTCATGGAGCCTGTTTCTGATTGTTTGGTCAGAAACATTCACACCAGTGGCCTGCTGGAGGTCATTTTGTAGGGCTCTGGCAGTGCTCATCCTGTTCCTCCTTGCACAAAGAAGCAGATATCAATCCTGCTGAGGGTTGAAGGACCTTCTACGGCCGTGTCCAGCTCTCCTGGAGTAACTACCTGTCTCCTGGAATCTCCTCCATGCGTCCAGGTACCGCAGTGATGCCCTGGTCCAGATCTGGGAGGAGATCCCCCAGGACACCATCCGTAGTCTCATTAGGAGCATGCCCCGACGTTGTCAGGCATGTGTACAAGCACGTGGGGGCCACACAAACTACTGAGAATCATTTAGAGTTGCTACAATGACATTTTAGCAAAATGGACCAGTGTGCTGCATCAATTTTTCACTTTCATTTTTGGCGTGTCTTTGATTTCCCCCCTCTATAGGGTGATAATTTTCATTTCTATCAAATGATGTGGCATCATTTTGTTACCAATACATCACCCACTTACTATCAGGAAAGATATTCAAGATCATTTTTCCCCCAGTTTCGATCTGACGTGTTTTCGAAGTGTTCCTTTAATTTTTTTGAGCAGTATATATACTGTATGTATGTATGTATGTATGTGTGTGTGTATATATATATATATATATATATATATCCTATATGGAAAGAGGCAGTTTTTTCCCAGAAAACACATTTCATTCACCCTCAACCTGCAATCACTTATAAATAGTAGGGCTGTCACTTGATTAAAATATTTAGTCGTGATTAAATGCATTTTGTCCATAATAAACTCATAGTCAGTCACAATTAATCGCAGATAGAAAGAAGTTTTTATCTATAATCAGTAGAGATGTAAATGTCCTTGTGGTAAACGATTTGATACGCATCTAGATACGCGGGTTAAGATACGATTCAAAAACCATATATATTAAAGACAGAACGATTTGATATGAATTGATACTGTGAACAAATGATACGATTCAACAGTTACATTTGTTGATTGTAGACATGAATCTTACATTATAAAATAAAGAAGCCAATTGTATAAAAGTGGCTTTCTTACAGTATTTCCAAATGTGTAAAATATCCCCGAGTATGCTGGAAGGCAGGGGTCCCCAACCACCTGCGCTCAGGCGCAATGTTTCAAAAAAAAAAAAAAAAACCACTTAAAAAAATTAGTAAATGAATAACTACATCAAATAAAATATGATTTAAAGGGATATAAATTTTGGAAATATGGGCCATTATATTCAAAAAAATAGTTCAAAATCCCACAGTTTTTGCATATTCAATGTGAGCGGCAACTTGTCCCACTTTGTTCAACGGTCCTTGAACGCATCATCTAACTTTCTCCCACGCTGCACAGAGACTACTATACTGTTTTTTTTACCCTTTTTCTTTCACCTCATATTTGGTACCAAATGCGGATACTATGTGGAAATGCATAACAGTAAGATTTGATGAGTGCTTATGTGCATATTTGGTCGGTGCACCTCTCTGAAAAACAAAGTGCAGTTCGTACTGGTGGATGGTGGCTCTGTATTCATTTTGTGCTTTTAATTGGATGTTTTTTCTGTCATAGTTTTACACAATACAGGATAAAAAAGATATGTTAGGTCGCTATAATGCATGTATGTTTTTGTGATGTGTTGAAAATCTTTCCCGGTGACTAGATCGTGTGCTGCTAATTGTCATTCTTGTCTTCAGTCATGATCACATTGACACAGGCTACCAAATAGCTGTCCTCGGCTATGCCTGCCGGTAACTAGAAGTTTGTAACCCAAATTTGAGCTCACTGTTCACAGCAAAAAATAAAAATCAGACGAGAGATGGCTCGCATTTAAAAAACACTCATTAGATAGGACACTCGTATTCCAGGGTACCACTATATGAATGATGACAAAGAAATACCGCCAGCGCTCCAGTATGTTCTCATTTCTCTCTGGCAGTCGACGTACTAATATTAGTAATATGACTAACCTCATCGCACATTTGAAGCAGCGTCACAAAAACACAGCATGAGCACCATGGCTCCATCAAACAACCAACGCTGCCCGAAACATTTTCAAATTGTGAAAAAGTCATTATTGCTCGATGACCAGTCCCCGTCAGTGGTGAGTAATGTCGGGTTTAAACACCTACTGTTTGAGTACGGTAATATCACTCCATCACGCCTTTTTTAGCATTTCACACCGCCATGTGTGAAAAACACACCTTTTTATGGGCGTCTCACGCGCTGGTGGTCCCGGAACGCAACAAAAACCCAACACCAACACAAAATATCTCCAGGATGCACATCCGCAGCAAAATACCAGGTTCTTCCTCGCCCCGAACACACCCCTTCATTCAATATGGGCAACTCAAACAAAGCCAACATACAGTTTACATACAAGCTCCTTGGCAGAGGTATCCACGGTTATTACAACGGTTCAACTATCACGACCATGCCATCTCACGTGAGCTTCACTTGTCTTCTTTTTCCACATACAGTACACTATTTTATTGTTCATATCGCATAATGCGCCTTTCATCACATGGACCCGCACACCAGCTGGTGGACGTACAAACACACTATTGTGTCATGTAGCCATCATAGAGTAGAAACTCTAAAATCCAACAAAAGACACTCTGGGAGCACTTATTCCCATAGGATTCATGTCTTCCAGGCCCAAGCTGTGGCCGTCCTAAAAGCTTTATTCCCTGTACAGGCAATGTTTGAAATCGGCATTTTGCATTCTCGTGTGTGATCAAAATGGAAAAAGAAGTGATGCAGTGTTACAGGTACAGCATTTTAACTTTACTAATGACAAAGAGGATCAGTCGTACTGCTTTATCACGTAACTTCCTATATTTTTCGTCTTTTCGTCTTCTCACCTTCTTCTCCTTGTAACACTACTGGTCAAGTTAAACTAAAGTAGATTGTTGCTGTGAGTTGTCTATGTGAAGTATTGCAATGGTTTTATCACACGAGTATAAATCTATGCTGTAGTGTAAGTATATATTTTACAGTACATTGGTGCTCACCTTGTTGGCCCCCTGTATGAGTCTGCGCACTACCTCCTTAATGTGTGGCCCGTTGTCTTTGGGTGGGTGCGTGTGGACCGCCACCCGGGTCACCCCCTTGAAGAATCCCCAACTGGGCCAGCCTATGTCCAGGGGTGGTACCTCCGTGTCCGACATTTGGGGCCAGTAGGTGGAATGAACCCCCGAATCCTCCGGGGATGATATGGAGGGTGACTCCGCCGCCACATTGTCCCCTTCGCCGACCGCCTCGTAGTGCCTGAACGTGCTAGTCAACATTTTGACCTCTCTGGCCGACAGGAAGTCCCTCGTGTTGTCCTCCTTCAAACGCATTTTGAAGGCGCCGTCGCCGTTCTTCAGGAGCTCCTCGACGGCGGCGCGGTGCTCCTCGCTGTAGTAGAACTCCGGCTTGGTCTCCGGGACGGGGGCCCCGATGTGGCCGTCCTCCATGCACATGAGCTGTGATTCGGCCATGGCTGCAACCCGGGAGAGTCGCTGTCAACTGCCCGGAGGTGTCCGTCCCACCTGACGGAAAGTGGCGGTGGACGCGTCAGAACAGCGGGAAAAGTTACCTGCTCCGAGAGGGAGGAGGGGCGTGGATGCATCATGATGCCTTCATAGACAGACGGAATTTACACTAAATTCGAACTATTTTAAAAAGCAATACTAGCTTATGACCATCGCTATGCCGTAGTCGTTGGTAAACAATAGTACTTTCTCAAACTCACACTTTTGCCAGCCACGCGATTCTTCAGTTTGTGGAAACATTAAAAACTTACGAATTTCCCAGCTGCGCTCAAATGCATCACGCCTTTCAACGCCTCTCGAGTTTTACTTTTGTTTACATTTTGCTCTGCTTTTATACAGGTCAAATGTTAGGTTTTGTATGAGCCATAACAGTCACATGCTTTCATGGAATAATTCTTCTATAAACTAAGCTCTTAGAACTGTAGTAAAACAATTTTGACACCGTCACTTGTACTTGATTTATGTTTTTTTCTGGGTAGTCATATAATAATGTTTATTATGGTGGTTTCCTGGGGGTAATGCATATTTACCATATACAAGTAAGCTTGATTTAAGACTAAAAGTGTGTGTGTAATGTGTGCAAAGACAACAAGTTGGTCTTGATTAGGCGACGCTGCGGTGACTGCGGTGATGTTGGTGTCAGTTGACTTCCGTCATCAGCATTGGATCTTGGTGTCATGTGATGGCGGTAGAAACTACTGTAAATTGTTGATTCAAGTTTCATTTGGGTCAATACTTCATATTTTGGAACCAAATGAATGTAATTCTAACTCACCAAAGCTACTACTAGTAAAAAAAAAAATGCATATTTAAGCACATTGCATTTATATTTGTATATTTGTCTAATTTAAGCATTTTCAAGCATGAAAATGGCAAAATGAGCTAAATTACAAATATAAGACATTCAGAAGACACATTCAAAGACACTGTGATGATCTATGTCTGCTATGTATTTATGTAGTATTCTGCTAATCAGGACAAATTTATGAAATTATTACAATTTCGCACAAGGCCACTGTAAAAAAAAAAACAAAAAACAAACAAAGCGTCTACACATACTTTCTAAAATGAGATTTTTTCTTTAATGGAATTCATTAAAATTGTTTAATTAAATGTAGATTAACAGACCATATTTGACTGTAAAAGTAAAAAAAAAACAAAAAAAACAGAAAGTATTGGTCTCAATTTTGGTTGTATTTTTCCTTTTATACTTTCCTACTTGTCATATGTTGACGTACGTTATATCTACAATTAGCACGTTTCATAAACTAAAGATGACAAATACCAAAGCGGCCCTTGTTACACTTTCATTTTCCTGTAAGCTTGCGCAACTCCTGTCTTCAGTCTACTGCAGGGATATTTCAAACTGCTGTAGTTTTCTTGATGTAATTACTGCATCAGACGCATGAGGGCAGCAAGCTGCAAGAAAAAAGAAATTAGTGGGTTTTTTTTTTTTTTTTTTTAAGGCAAGGGTCGTCCACACCTTTTCCACCTCGCGCTGAAACACTGAAAAATCCATCCATATGAACCTTTTCTCCTTACATGGCACTTTTTTTGCTAATTTTAAAAACATGTTTGCATATATATATATATATATATATATATATATATATATATATATATATATACTTACTGCTCAAAAAAGTTAGAGGAACACTTCGAAAACACATCAGATCTAAATTGGGGGAAAAATGATCACCCTATAGAGGGGGGGAAATCAAAGACACCCCAAAAATGAAAGTGAAAAAATGATGCAGCACACTGGTCCATTTTGCTAAAATGTCATTGTAGCAACTCAAAATGATTCTCAGTAGTTTGTGTGGCCCCCACGTGCTTGTACGCATGCCTGATAACGTCGGGGCATGCTCCTAATGAGACTACGGATGGTGTCCTGGGGGATCTCCTCCCAGATCTGGACCAGGGCATCAATGAGCTCCTGGACAGTCTGAGGAGCAACCTGGCGCCGCCGGATGGACCTAAACATAATGTCCCAGAGGTGTTCTATTGGGTTTAGGTCAGGTGAACGTGGGGGCCAGTCAATGGTATCAATTCCTTCATCCTCCAGGAACTACCTGCATACACTAGCCACATGAGGTCGGGCATTGTCGTGGACCAGGAGGAACCCAGGTCCCACTGCACCAGCGTAGGTTCTGACAATGGGTCCAAGGATTTCATCCCGATACCTAATAGCAGTCAGGGTGCCGTTATTTAACCTGTAGAGGTCTGTGCGTCCTTCCAGGGATATGCCTCCCCAGACCATCACTGACCCACCACCAAACCGGTCATGCTGAATGATGTTGCAGGCAGCATAACGTTCTCCACGGCATCTCCAGACCCTTTCACGTCTGTCGCATGTGCTCAGGTTGAACTTGCTCTCATCAGTGAAGAGCACAGGGCACCAGTGGTGTAGTTGCCAATTCTGGTGGTCTATGGCAAATGCCAATCGAGCTCTACGGTGCTGAGCAGTGAGCACAGGGCCCACTACAGGACGTCGGGCCCTCAGGCCACCCTCATGGAGCCTGTTCCTGATTGTTTGGTCAGAAACATTCACACCAGTGGCCTGCTGGAGATCATATTGTAGGGCTCTGGCAGCGCTCATCCTGTTCCTCCTTGCACAAAGGAGCAGATACCGATGAGGGTTGAAGGACCTTCTACGGCCCTGTCCAGCTCTCCTGGAGTAACTACCTGTCTCCTGGAATCTCCTCCATGTGTCCAGGTACCGCAGTGATGCCCTGGTCCAGATCTGGGAGGAGATCCCTCAGGACACCCTCCGTAGTCTCATTAGGAGCATGCCCCGACGTTGTCAGGCATGCGTACAAGCACGTGGGGGGCCACACAAACTACTGAGAATCATTTTGAGTTGCTACAATGACATTTTAGCAAAATGGACCAGTGTGCTGCATCATTTTTTCACTTTCATTTTTGGGGTGTCTTTGATTTCCCCCCTCTATAGGGTGATCATTTTCATTTCTATCAAATGATGTGGCATCATTTTGTTACTAATACATCACCCACTTATTATCAGGAAAGATATTCAAGATGATTTTCGCCCAAGTTTAGATCTGATGTGTTTTCGAAGTGTTCCTCTAATTTTTTTGAGCAGTGTATATACTGTATATGTATATATATAATATATATATATATATATATATACATATATACACACACACACACACACACACTACCTGTATATGGGTGTATTTTTTTTTACAAATATTTAAACTATATCTTTGAATCTTTTTGTGCATAATATACTTTATCCCAAAATATTTAGATTTCATAATCTTCTTCATTCTCAACTTTTTCCCAAATATTTGTCCAAAAGTTGCCTCTTCATTATTTCCTTTGTTTCTCATGATATTACAACACAAAAAACAAAAACACCTTTAATTCTTTTCTTTAATTTTTCAACTTTATACTTGTAAAATATTTTTCCTCATATTATGATATTATAACTTTTTTGTTAATATTATAAGTTTACTTTTGCTCTTGTTTTCTTAGTTTTCCTGTTTTCATTGTATTTTTTTAAAATGTGCCAAGGGCCTTTTAAAAAAAACAGCTTTGGGCCACAAATGGTCCCCGGGCCGCACATTGGTCACCCCTGTTTTAAGGTAATGCAAGTGATAATGTTCTTATAAAAGCGTTATAGCTTATAAATTTTGCATTACAACACAATGATACTTATAATATTAGCTTTCACTGTGATGCAGTACAGTAGTAGTACAGCAGTACACCGCTGCAAACTCCAAGCACACTAATAAACACTGGGTCATTAACTGGGGTGTCACGGCTACAATAATAACAAACACATGACTTGTTAGCGAGCTTGCAACTGCAAAGCCACAACAGTCCTGCTCTTTAAACGCGACAAAAACAGCCTCTAATTGACTCCAGGAAACAATCTCATTATTCCCTCAGATGCTCACCCCTGTATTTATTCAAGATGATAACATGACTCCCTCCCTAGCCGTGCAAGAGCCCAGACATAATAACTGCAGCCATTAGTTTCATTTGGTGTCATTGTCCTCTTGTGCCAAACAGCAAATTAGAGATGGGGTCGACTTCACACAAAAGGTCTGTCGGCGACGGAACCATTAGCACCTGGGACTCAGATGAGGTTCTTGTTGCCTGCAAATGTAATTGATTTATTACATTAAATGTGATTTATTTCCAAGGCAGCACAGTGGGACGCTTGGCTAGCACTGCTACCTCACCAAGAAGGTACAATAGTGTCGTTTGGACTCCAGATATCCTTTGTATTTGATGAAAATGCTACATTAGGTTTGCCATAGACTAAATTGTCCTTGATGTTTACGAACACATGTGCAATAGGCTTGCTAAAGACTGTAAATTGTCTTGATGTTTATAAAAACAAAGGTGTGCATATGTATTTTTTTCGTAAACGAAGCATTCTCAAGCATAAAAATGGCTAAATGAAGTAAAATACAAATATAAGGCATTCAGAAGACGCACTCAAAGACGATATGTAGCAGGGGTGTCTCGCAAGATTAAAACGCGCCGATATTTCTCCTTTGCAGAAAAGCTGTCTCGCTTGTGATTGATGGTGATTTTTATTTCAGTGTAATTTTTGCAATTTTAATCAAGTGTATTCAAATTTTGTTTTCCTTGCTTTTTTTGTTGTATTTTTGTTTGTTTAATTTATTGTGTTGTTGTCTAATTTATTTTATTTAAAAGCTCTTGACATTTCAATTACAATGTTCAAGGAAAACGGTACTTTAAAAAAAAAAATGTTGCCCATCATCCACAATCCTTACGTGAGACATGAACACACGTCTTTCTTGTTTCTGTGCGTTTTAAAGATATAAAAACACCTCAAAAGAGGCAGCTAAGAATGCACGTAATGGGAAACACCTATTCTGACTATAAAACCTTCTGAAACTCCAAAAAGCGGCAACAACGCTCCATTTGCATATATGTGATGTGCATATTAACCAAACTACAGCAACATTATTATTATTGTTAATATTGTTATGCCGATTGAACTATGTTACTGGCTTATAGACACCTTGCCACACCACACCGGTTAGCTACTAGCTGGCTAGCGAATAGCTTCACCACACACTCGCCCACAATGCCTGAGGCCACTACCGAAGGGTAAAGCTACAGTACATATTGGAGCTGCTGCTGTGTTTTTATTTTTGGAAAAGTTAACGCTAGGTGTAGCCGTTTGTTTCTATGTTGAAGTTTCGGAAATGCTTAAAAAGACCAAAATACGACAAAATACTGTAAGTATTACACATGATCATGAATGTGCCTACTACAACACGGTCACAGCATGGAAATAAAACCATAAAACCTTGTTGGAGGTTTTTGGGGGTGTTTTTAGTAGCGGGTTTTCTAGGTAGCACAGGTGTGTCACATTACGTGCATTAATGAGCTGTTTTTTAAATTTATTCTCTTTTTATATCTTTACAACACACAGAAAAGAGATGTGTGTTCATGTCTCACATAAGGATTGTGGCTGTTGAGCAAAATTCCAAAAATAGTGCAGTTTTCCTTTAAATACTCTTGAGAAATAGTACTTTTTTGCGTTTGATACTGTATACTCGCATTGATATGCCATGTAATACCATGACATTAAAGGGGACCTATTGTACTCTATTTCGGGCCTTTGTATTGAGTTGTGGACTCAATACTACAGCAGCGACAAACAATAACCTGCACGAAAGCTTTCTAGACATTCCAGACTCAGCACCTCTTCCTGCAGTGTTTCCTGCCTCCCGCCCAAACGGTCTGTAATTTACCTCACCATCCCCCCAGGTACGCCTCCCGCCGAGCCCACTCCGCTGTGATTGGTCACACTCCCTCCGCTCAATCTATGCGTACTCTATAATGCTACACAGACAACCGCTTTTGTCCGATTACTTACACAAAATAAACAGGACACTAAGTTAGAACACTAATAAATTGTTACTCTTTGTTGCTCTTCTGACTCTTCAACACGGCCAAGTAATGTTGGAAAGGCGTCGGACTTCAGCAACAGTTTGGCGATTGGTCCAGCTTCGTATTGGCCCATGTTCACAAAACAGTCCCGTGTGAAGTGCCGCTGACAGATGAGCCCGTTTTTCTCCTGCTGGCCGGGAATCAGCAACACACCCCAACAAACATTTCCTGGGAGCCATACGTGCTAACACGGTGAACAGAGCAGAGCGAAGGGAGGGCAGGCCTACGGCGCGTGCCTGGGCATGCCCATATAAGGAAGTCCGGGTTGCATTGACGTCAGTGGAGCTCGATGATGAAGAAAACTCTGTAAAACACAGCGTGCAGAGCCTTCCGAAACTGCTTTCAGGTCTCACTTCCAAATGCGCAAACCTCATTATCTGACGCGTTGGCATTGTTTCACACGAGAATATAAAATTGTAACAGCATTTATAGGTCCCCAAAAAAAGGGTCTAAAAATAATGTTGACAATAATATCGTTTATTGCCAATAATTTCTCGGACAATTATCGTCCAGCAAATTTCTTATCACAACAGGCCTCGGCATGGGTGCGTGTGTGTGTATGTGTGTGTGTGTGTGCGTGCGTGTGTGTGTGAATACCCCATCTAGCTCCATGACAGCTCTCATAAAGCTTTGTTTAAACAGGTGAAAACGCTTCACCTAGCCCTCAGCACCAAGCTGCCATTCAGCGTCAAGGGGTCCGTTAACTCGGATCTGTGTGTGTGTGTGTGTGTGTGTGTGCGGCAACTGTGGCAAAACGCAGACAGTCGCTGCTTTGTGGCACCAAGGGACTTCAAACGCCCTCTCAAGAAAAGGTGCAAACAAAAAAGTGTAAAAACATTTAAGTATTCTGTAGGCAAAGTGTTTGCTTGACTCGTAGAGAAGGTGACAAAACATCCATTCGACACAACTGTACTGTATTGTTACCCCAAAGGAAATGTGCTTTGCTGCAAATATTTATGGAGGTTTCGGAGATCTAAAGTGCGCTCAAAGCAGTTAAAAGCCCGGCTTGGTCGGCCCGAGCGGAAAATGATCTGTAAACCACAATTCATGGAAGGCCCAAGACGGCGCTATAAAATATGAAATAGGTGCTAAAATTGTTGTCATCACTTCTCGTCATAGTTAAAGGGTTTCATAAAAACAATAAGCTTCAAAGAGAAATCCAAGTTGAAGTGATTGTGTTGCTTCAGGACTGTACCATTTGTGACTTTCAGGGGCTTAAACAGCAAAAAGAAAAAGAATACTTGGATTTTCCTGCACTCTAGAAAAATGGAAAATAGGATGCAAAAACAAGGAAAATTGTAAAGATTAAAAAAAAAAAAAAACATGGCTGCCAGGTGCGGTAATCTAGTAGAGTGCAACCTCAGTGTACACCTCGGTTAGTGTTTTTTTTGTTAACGGCGAAAATGTACGCCAAAATTTTGCCTCAGTTTGCGTACATTTTCCGGTTAGTATACAATATGGCTCACGTCTTGTCATGTTATTAGTACTCTGCATGTGTCCAGCTGTGTTCTTAATGTATTTTTGTCACAAAACATCCTTGTTAGCATCCTTTGCTTGCTAACAAGATGGCAACTGGAACCGTAAGTCAGCTACATTGCCTGTTTATGATGTCATCAGTTGCTGACTCCGTAGTTCCTTCATAATTGTACTTCTCTGTAGTTCTACTAACTAACGTAGTTATGCCACAAGCCTGAAAAATGTTAACACATGACACTTTTTATAGATTTGCATGCATAAAACAATTGTCAATATATATATACATAAACAAGGAATTAAAAGGATGAATGAACACCAGCTTACTTTAACCTTCACTGAAGACGTGATTGTTGCCAAAGACATGGTGTGGTAGCGAGATCAATCGTTTTATGACTATACGTAAAAACTTACGCAATGCACACAGCGCAGACGTAAACGTCATATCCGGTTATGTATAACATACATAAATAAATAGAATAAAACGCATACAATTCATTGATCAATGTATGATTTCAATGTAAAGAACCATATGCAGAGTGCAATGAAGGATTCATCTAGAGGATTCAGCTAATGTTTTTTTTTTCTAAATGGAGAAAGACGCTCCACCCAAACATATCTTCCTAGCAAATGCTTTAGTCTGTATTTTTTCAGTGGCAAAAAAAACTTAAAAGTAATTTATGGGACCAAGAAAAGAGGGCTTATAAATCATCCACTTGCACCATGAATATGATATAAGAAAAAAAAAAGATTGATTACGTTGTAATTTCTCAAATCTTAACGTTTTTGGGACTGGGGGGTGGGATGTATATTGCTGCCGTAAAATAAATGGAGGGATGACGTATATTACACATGCCTAACATGTGACTGGCGAAAAATAGGTTGACGCGTTCTGCACATGCATACAACCAATTGCGTTTCCGGTATGTATTGCGTAATAACACACTGTACAGATGATTGCACCTGGCAGCCATGTTTTTTAAAAATCTTTACAATTGACTTTGTAGTGTGGAGTTTGCATGTTCTCCCCGTGTGTGCGTGGGTTTTCTCCGGGTACTCCGGCTTCCTCCCACCTTCCAAAAACATGCATGTTAGGTTAATTGGAGACTCTAAATTGTCCATAGGTATGAATGTGAGTGTGAATGCTTGTTTGTCTATATGTGCCCTGCCATTGGCTGGCCACCAGTCCAGGATGTACCCCGCCTCTCGCCCAAAGTCAGCTGAGATAAGCTCCAGCAAACCTGCGACCCTAATGAGGATAAGCGGCATAGAAAATTAATGGATGGATGGATGGACTTCGTAGTTCAATGGACTTCGTAAGCTCCAAATGAGATACACTCGCCCATCATTTATAGTGCTTAATTGGTTCCAGACCCGACCGCAATAAATGAACTTCCACGATATGGGACTCAATATTAATAAATTGAATATTTTTGTAATTCAAGCATAAAAAAACGTGTCTGACTTTTTAAATACGTGTTTTAACATTATTAGAGCCCTGTAGAGATGACATATAATTGGGATTTTTTGACATGATGTTGTATGACATCCCCATCAGCAGTGTAGCACATCACTAAAGGGTCACTAAAGTAAAGAGTTTGGCTTCTCAAAATAAGTAATACAAAAGTAATAAGTAAAAGTCGTAATAGTAGTAAAAGTAGTAATAAGTAATATGTTCAAAAGAGTAATACATTTGCATCACAAAAATGCCTCCTCGAAAAAAATCAGACTTCACAAGTCGCTCTGCATTATATTTGTCTCCCGCCGTATCCCTGCGCGCTGTCGCCGGTCCATTCTTGTATGTGACGAAGACGCTCGCATCTTCTTCCGCGACAGAGCGCCGCGGCCATCTTGTTTTCGTGTGTGTTCCACAGCGGAAGAAGATGCGAGCGTCACGGCCATCTTCATCACATACACAAGAATGGACCGGCGACAGTCCTGCTAACCAACCCCAATCTTTTAGGCTGTGTCAACCAATTTTATTAACATTTTACCAAATGACTTCATATAGAGCAAGTTTTCACGGAATGGTGATTTCCACCGTCCTATTATTTTTTTTTTTCCACAACTTCTCAACCCCAAGCCGTGTTCCTGTTGCCGACTTCACTGTTTTGTGCTGCGCAGCATCCGTCCTCCTTTCCCTTTGCGTTCCTTTCCATCCCAAAACTGACATGTTTTCCTTCAGCCAATCACGTGATTGCTGTCACTCCTGGTCCCGAGGCCATCAGCCATCTCATCTCCAGATTCGCTCCGGGGCAAGCCCTCTTATACGTCGGAAGCACCCAAATCCAGCAGGTTCCCCCTAAGGTGAGGCCCCGCCTTGCCTGCTTGTGCACATGAAATACGAGCGTGTTACTGAGTGTAATACATTTGCTACAGTGCCACAAATAAAGATGGGAATAGTGAAAAACTTCAGGCACATAAAAGTATTTGATTCATTGATGTCTCGTCATAAAATGTCACGGTTTTTGGATTACGCCCATCAATAAATGCTAGTAGGACCTGTACAGCAAGAAAATTTGATAAACGTACGGGCTGCAAAGCTATTTTGCAACATGGAACCAGATTTCCCACAGGCAGGCCATCATAAAAAACAAAAATAATCCTACCACTGTTCATATTAAAAGGTAATTTTATTTTTGAATACAATTTTGTCTCAAGTGTAAAAAATAAGTCAAGCGCTGTTCCAATTAACGCTCCATTCAAGTAATGGTACGGGTGCAGGAGCCTCCTATACATGTTGGGTTTGTGGCCTACAAAAGAAAATAGCCTCCGGGGTCCTTAATTAGCATTCATTAGCACATGGGCTTTAACAGCTGTGGCTGTAGGCGACTTCCCGATTTAAAATCAACTCCACAATATGGCAGTAGCTGCATTTGAAGTGCAATATCCAGTACACTGGTCACTAGGTGTCAGTAATGTTACTGTAATGTTGGGTGTGCCACACAAGCACCCTAACACGGGATACTGTTGCAGCCGTAACCCACGCTGAACTAAAACACGACTCTAAACCCCTACAGTCTTATTTAAGTGATTTTCCAAGAAGTGGTATTTCTTATTTGTCAACAAAATATTTTCATATAGAAAAGAAAACCTGTTTACGACCATTAGAGCCCTCTAGACATGAAGTAACACCCCTATAGTTACATTTACACTCCTATGACCCACTCCTATTACATAATAAGAGAAAAAAAGACATAATAGACATACATAAGACTTAAAATAGACTCACACATTAGCACTGGGAGAGTTCATTTTTGTTCCATTTTACTTCCGTTTGTGTACAGTGCTCCCTGTGGTGCCTATCATCTCATCAGTGTAACATTACTGACTCCTAGTGACAAGTGTAGAATACTCCACATCACAACGTCTTTGAATGTGTCTTGTATTTGCATTTGACATCATTTAGTCAAAACTGGACCCTATTAGAAAATCTCCGTTTGGGAATGTCAGTAAGTACTGAGGTGTCCTTTTTAATTTTTTTAAATTTAATATTGGTTAAATTTCCTACTTAACCACTTCAAAGTAACAAAACATCACTTCCTGTGCGCCCCCTCTAATTTCCCCAACACCGGAATACATTTACAGCAACACATGTGAGCATGAGCCTTATATTCTTATTTTGTAAACTATATTGGTAATAGGCGAGTAAAGCTGACTACAGGTGTGTTATTTCACGTCTAGAGGGCTCTAATGTATTTAGAAGGTGGTAAACAGGCTTTCTATGCACTGACTATGAAAATGATCAATTTCTAAATAAGGAATCCCACCTTGCGGAAATTCTTTTACCATGTTTGGTCTTGAACCAATTAACCGCCATGATGATGTATGGATGTATGGAAATGTATGGAATTCATTCAGGAAGCTTTTTTGAGCCTATTTCTAAGTCATATAGCTACACAGCTGCTAGCTGCGGAATGTCTCGGCTCTCCGAGAGATTCAGTAATCCCAGTGAGTATTTCAAGGTTAAAAAAAGAAAAAAAAAGACCATACTGTAAATGCTCACGCCTCTATTAAATGAACCACCAAGTCTCATGGTGCATGGTCTCCAACCGCAAACAACATTCCTTAATTAGCCCCAGGTCAAAAACCACTGGCATTAAACACTGTGGGCTGTGCACTTAAAGGTGCCCTATAATGCTAAACATACTAAATGCTGTACTTTTTATTTCAAGTGGCCAGCATGCAGCTGCTTTATCTAGCTCTGTGTGCGATTTAGAAAGGAGGGTATGGTTGGAGGGCAACTTTTTCTGCACTCATGTCACAAAAAATATATGCAAAGAGGTCTGTTAAAGGCTTTTTAACATGCACAGTTTTACATTCCACAAACATGGCATATGAAATGGGGAAGCCAACATGTAATTAGTATACCTAACAAAAAAAAAAGCAGCGCAACCTATGTGCAAACGATGAGGGTGGTGCGTATCAAAGCGTGCCTGTGCGTGTCTCATTCATTTGGGTTGTGCGGGACGCATCGAGACCAAATAGCGACACGATTGCTTCATGGATGCGAGAGGTTTTGGTGTCATTGCATACCCATCCGAGAACAATATGCGTTGCGCGTGCTATTGTGGTGCGTTAGACGTAAACAGTACTTGACAAGGTGTAAATAAGTCATTTCATGTCGACGCAGTCCGGCCGTGCGTTGTTGACATACCTCTGAAATGACGACGGCCTTCTCTTCAAGCCGCAAAATAACGAGGTCTTGCACACTTGTCTCGGTACGGTCCATCGGCTTTCTCTTATGTGCGGTCCATGTGTTTGTTACCCCGTGTATCTCTCCAACTCTGATATAAAGAAACGCTGTTGCTCTAAAATGGCGCCCACGGCCCACCACGCGATCACATGTAAGATGAGATTTCGTCTTGGTCGCGTCATCCAAGACGGTGGCGTAAACAAACCAGATTTTAGACACTAAAACAAGCCGGCGAATGCAAGCCAAGGCAAAATTTTAGCAACAATTCTGGAGTTTAACTGAAAAACGAGCTAACCGGTGTGGACGTTAAACCGAGGTACCACTGTGCACTAATCCCTCTTTTATGGCAGTTAGTTGTCATTTTTATATTTATAAATTTGTTATATACTTGTTATATTTATAATTTTATTTGTATCTTATACTTGTATTTACTTTTTTGTTGGTGCACCAACCCACCACAACAAATCCCCCGTATTGTGTGAACTATACCTGGCTATAAACCTTATTCTGAAGAATAAGTACAATTTGCTTAAACATATATATTTTTTAAAACTAATAGGCTGTATTTAACTGCAAAACAGTGATCATTTATTAAGGCTGTCAAATGATTTTAAAAAAATGTAAAAATGTAATCACATTAATCACAGATTTTAAATCAATCATGATGAATCACTGTTTGCAACTACAGTCAAACCTGTCTATAGCGGCCACTAAAAGGAAACTGCAAAAGTGGCCGCTATAGGCAGGTGACCGTTATAGACAGGTGGGCGGCCATTTTGAATTTGTGTGTGCACATATTAACATGTCTGTGATTAGAAGCTTGTTGTGTTTGCGGATACATATAATTATACTGTTGCATGTTGACCAGTAGAGGGCACTGTGGGACTGCGGATGGGACCAACAGTAGAGAGAGTGAATGAGAGAAAAGGAAGTAGGAAGTTGGAATGATATGATGCAACCGAGCCGAGCTGGCGATTTAAAAGTTGTAAAGAACTACTAGGCTTGTTGTTCTACACCACCCGCAGAACAAAGCTGTGCTATTATTGTCTTTTGTTATGTTTGTAATATTTTGTTTTTGAATTTGGATTTGGTTGGCTATCTTAAACTTTTTTGAAGAAAATTTTAGTTCTAATAAAAAAAGTTTTAATATAATCTTTTCACATTTAAAACATTATTCTATGTTTCTTGTTTCAAATGTGAGTTGATTATTTTTCGTGCATGAAGGGTTACGGATGCGTGTGCGGAGGACCACAGAATGCGGAAGCAAGGTCAGTGGATGGCAGTTCTTTAATTGCCTTTCAGCGTGGAGGTAATCACAGGAGTGAACTGTGAAGCTGGGTCGGTATTTTGGCCGCTATATGCGGTCAGATATTGACCAAGGGATAGGTGGCCGCTGGCCGCGTTAGACAGGTGACCCCTATACACAGGGTCTATAACATGTAAATTTTCTGCGGGGGATTTTTCAGTGGCCGCTATAGGTGCAGGTGGCCATTCTATACAGGTGGCCGCTAAGACAGGTTTGTCTGTATATGTGATATTTTCCTTTTTTCTGTATTTTATGAACAAAAAGAGAAATGACACAATTTTATTTATTTATATATATATATATATATATATATATATATATACACACACACACACACACTGCTCAAAAAAATTAGAGGAACACTTCGAAAACACATCAGATCTAAACTGGGGGAAAAATGATCTTGAATATCTTTCCTGATAATAAGTGGGTGATGTATTAGTAACAAAATGATGCCACATCATTTGATAGAAATGAAAATGATCACCCTATAGAGGGGGGAAATCAAAGACACCCCAAAAATGAAAGTGAAAAAATGATGCAGCACACTGGTCCATTTTGCTAAAATGTCATTGTAGCAACTCAAAATGATTCTCAGTAGTTTGTGTGGCCCCCACGTGCTTGTACGCATGCCTGACAACGTCGGGGCATGTTCCTAATGAGACTACCGATGGTGTCCTGGGGGGATCTCCTCCCAGATCTGGACCAGGGCATCACTGCGGTACCTGGACGCATGGAGGAGATTCCAGGAGACAGGTAGTTACTCCAGGAGAGCTGGACAGGGCCGTAGAAGGTTCTTCAACCCTAAGCAGGATCGGTATCGGTTCCTTTGTGCAAGGAGGAACAGGATGAGCACTGCCAGAGCCCTACAAAATGACCTCCAGCAGGCCACTGGTGTGAATGTTTCTGACCAAACAATCAGAAACAGGCTCCATGAGGTTGGCCTGAGGGCCCGACGTCCTTTAGTGGGCCCTGTGCTCACTGCCCAGCACCGTAGAGCTCGATTGGCATTTGCCATAGACCACCAGAATTGGCAACTACACCACTGGTGCCCTGTGCTCTTCACTGATGAGAGCAAGTTCAACCTGAGCACATGCGACAGACGTGAAAGGGTCTGGAGATGCCGTGGAGAACGTTATGCTGCCTGCAACATCATTCAGCATGACCGCTTTGGTGGTGGGTCAGTGATGGTCTGAGGAGGCATATCCCTGGAAGGATGTACAGACCTCTACAGGTTAGATAACGGCACCCTGACTGCTATTAGGTATCGGGATGAAATCCTTGGACCCATTGTCAGAACCTACGCTGGTGCAGTGGGACCTGGGTTCCTCCTGGTCCACGACAATGCCCGACCTCATGTGGCTAGTGTATGCAGGTAGTTCCTGGAGGATGAAGGAATTGATACCATTGACTGGCCCCCACGTTCACCTGACCTAAACCCAACAGAACACCTCTGGGACATTATGTTTAGGTCCATCCGGCGCCGCCAGGTTGCTCCTCAGACTGTCCAGGAGCTCATTGATGCCCTGGTCCAGATCGGGGAGGAGATCCCCCAGGACACCATCCGTAGTTTCATTAGGAGCATGCCCCGACGTTGTCAGGCATGCGTACAAGCACGTGGGGGCCACACAAACTACTGAGAATCATTTTGAGTTGCTACAATGACATTTTAGCAAAATGGACCAGTGTGCTGCATCATTTTTTCACTTTCATTTTTGGGGTGTCTTTGATTTCCCCCTCTATAGGGTGATCATTTTCATTTCTATCAAATGATGTGGCATCATTTTGTTACTAATACATCACCCACTTATTATCAGGAAAGATATTCAAGATCATTTTTCCCCCAGTTTAGATCTGATGTGTTTTTGAAGTGTTCCTCTAATTTTTTTGAGCTGTGTGTGTATATATATATATATATATATATATATATATATATATATATATATATATATATATATATATATATATATATATATATATATATATATATATATAAAAAGATGGCACATGTCTGAAAATTTACTCTCTTTACCTAATGCTAGACAATAGCATAACAGTTGAATCGCACTTTAACCATGTTGTTATGAGCCATGAGGGGTTGCGTTCATAGACGCCACGTAATTTTTGAAGTTGATTTCACTTTTTTGAGTGATTAAACCACCCTTTCTTCAGTTTGTTGTTCGTTTTAATGCCTGATACAACTAAGGGTACTTTTGTTTGGACAAATACAACAGTGACAACAAAAATAGCTCAAAAGAACAAGATTTTTTGGCAGTACAATGTTATAGCTATTTATGTAAAAACATAGGGTATTTTGGTTATCATCAAGAAAACCATGGAAGTTGCTAGATATCAGCTCTTAAATGGAACTCTTATGAGCTTTGATCGCCTTGGTGTGTTGCAAAAGCGTTGACGTGAGAAGCGTCACTCTCCGAGTGTCCACATGTTGAATTATTCCAGAGAGTGGCCGACCTTGACCTTCAGGTGATGCGGTCCAGCGTGCAACAAGCCCAATCAATAACGTATCATGTGTTCAGAGGTGTCCGGGCCTTTACCTTGGACCTGAAGATGGATACCGTGCTGTCAGTCTTTGTACACCCTGCATTCCTGCACTCATCCATCAGCGAATGGCGTCCATGCGTCTCTTGCTACAGTCGGATCAATGAGAGGCTGAGCCCTTCAATTACACTCGTCCATTAAGGAAATGTGGACCACTCTCTCAACGACTTCTGCCACAAGGTTCTACTATACCTGGCCTTTGTGCTGCCCTTACTGTACTTAAATACCAGCATCACTGCAGAGCCACCTTTCAGAAGCGTGAGGGCGACAAACATTCTGAAAAAGAACTACTGAACATGCAAAAACTCACATTTCCATCTTACCTGGCTGACTTGCACTCCAGTTTCTGTCATCTTTAATGGACAGGTGTCCAAACGTTTCTCCAGCAAGGGTCACTTTGATATCTCGTAAAGCATATGCTAAGAAGTTATATTTATTTCAAGAAAAAACTGCACAGCTTTGCCATATAGGTGAAATGCTACTAGAATTATTATATTATATTTTTCTTCATAATTTATCGAGTTTATCTCATTCGGTTATGACTTTTTTCTTCTGATATTTGGAATTTACTCTCGTAAAATTGCAGTTGTTTTTTTCCTGTTTCTGCAGTTTTCTTTTGTCCCACCCAACTACAGTACAGTAGACGCCCCTACAACGTAAATAATCCGTTCCGAGGACGTTTACGTTATAGGGTTTTTACGTTATCCGAGGTGTAAAATACATGTAAATAGCCTAATCCGTTCCAAGATCTTCCCAAACTCACCCCTTTTGGCTTTTCAAAATATTCAAAGTCCACCAAATATGGTGGGAAAATACAAGAAAACGTTAGCATAAACATAGTATAGTAACATTCCAATATAAAATAAGGTCATAAATAAGATTACTGTAAATGAGTAAAACTGAAAAACAAAAACAATCAACTAGTTTAAGGGCGACTACGATAAGGAAGGGAGGTTGAAGGGAGAAGCCTGTCTCTCACACAAACTCACGTACGCGCTGTATAAGTCAGCCAATGAGATGAGAGCGTAGGCGGTGCCCCGATAATCAGCCAATGATAGCGTGAAGCGTCAGAAGGCGTCACCAAGTGTATTCTGTTAGTCATGGAAAATGTTTCCCTCTCTGTCGCGCGAGCTATTCAAATCGAATTTCTGAACTTGCATCGACTTGATGCTTTACGTTATATGGAATTTCTTACGTAATACGATGCAAAAACTTGACAAATTCTTTACGTTCAGTGGAATTTACGTAAAAGGAGGTTTACGTTATGCGAGGTACTACTGTACTTCAACTTTCCTCTTGTAACTTTTCTTCTCAAATTATGACTTTATTCTGATAATATTTGGACTTTGGACAAACTTTTTCAATTTTTCAAAGTGCAATTTTATTATTTGTTTTTCATAATATTACAACTGGGCCGCACAGTGGTCTAGTGGCCAACACAGCATGTTGGCCAACACAGTAACAGCCTGGCGATCGGGGAGACCTGGGTTCGATTCTCCATTTCTGTGTGGAGTTTGCATGTTCTCCCCGTGTGTGTGTGGGTTTTCTCCGGGTTCTCCGGTTTCCTCCCACATTCCAAAAACATGCATGTTAGGTTAATTGGAGACTCTAAATTGTCCATAGGTATGAATGTGAGTGTGAATGGTTGTTTGTCTATATGTGCCCTGCCATTGGCTGGCCACCAGTCCAGGGTGTACCCCGCCTGTCGCCCCGCCTGTATTTTTTCGTTAATATTTCAAATATTGTAAAATATTAAACTTACATTATTACAAATTTATTCTTAAAATTACTATTATAAACTTTTTTTCTTAATCTTTTGACTTTATTCTTGTGAAATACATTTCTGCTAATGCTTTTTATATAATCTTCCAAATATTTCATCTTTCCTCTTGTAAATTTTCTTCTGGTAACTATAACTTTATTCTTATATTATAAAAATATTTGGACTTTAGTCTCGGAGTATTAGAACTTTTCCCCCAACCAAAAATTCCAACTTTATTCTTTGTTTTGTGTGTGTTTCATACTACAACTTGAAAAGAAAATGTCTTATTTTAATTTCAACTTTATGCCACTCAAATGGCATTATTTTTTTCATTATATTACTTTTATACTTGTGAACTTATACATTTTGCCTCATAATATTATGACTTTATGCTCGTAAAATGACTGCTGATTTGACCATTTTTGCTGTTTTTTTTTTTTTTTGTAGTTTTCTTGTTGAATTATATTTTTAGAATGTGCGGCGGCCAATAACAAAACAGCCGTCAGCCGCACTTTGGACACCCGTGCTTTAATGTAATAAAATCACAATAGTCTTTAGTCGGTGTTGGCACACCACGTCTGCAAGTGTACGCAAGTTGCTCGTCACCATAGCAACGGTTTTCATGTTTGCTCCTCCTCCTCCATTGATGGTGGCATAGTGCAAAAATGACCCTCATTTGAATACAATGCATATTCATCACGTCCAGATGACGCATGGATAAAGCCTGGGTCAAAGTGGGCAAAGGATGGCAGGCTGAAGGAATACTAGCAGCGCATGGACACACACACACACACACACACACACACACACACGCACGCGCGCACCTGCCAGGCTGGAGGGTTGAATAATTCAGCAGGACAAAGGTGTTTTTGAGGGCATGTGTGTGTGTCGAGTGTCTGCCACAACTAGTATGATGCATTAGGAACTCTGGTGTTTGACAGTATTAGTTAATAGGGGTGTCACGAGACGGGATTCTCAAAAACACTGTCGCGATAATAAATAAAAGACATGATAAATGAAAATGAACTGGATCATTTTGCCGGCCTCCATATATTGCCATATATTTCCTCATCTCTCGCCTTCAAATAGGCAGGAAGTGGGTTCACTCTGTGCATTGGTTCAGCCCCTACGTGCTTCATAGGACAATGGCAAACGGAGTGACACCGCTTGTAATTTCACAGCCGCCGTGTGGGAATATTAATAAGCAATATATTATATAAATATATAATGAGCAAGGTGAGCCTATCAACACAAAATTTATTTGGAAATGGTACCAACATAAAGGACAACAAACACCTAAAACATACCCACCCGACCCAGTTGTCCCATCTGGAAGAAAAAACAAAACACACAGAGATGCAGAGCCTTTGTGCCGGCAGTCACTGAGACAGCGCAAAATGGTGTGCGTTCACGGAAATTTATGGGAAAAGAAATGCTGCTCTTTGATAGAGTTGAAAAGCCAGCATTTCACAAAATGCTGCAAACTTTTGACAGACAGTAGGAATTGCCTGGAAGAAAATTAATGTCACAAATGGCAATTCTACAACTTTACAACAGTTAAAGATGACATATGAAAGTAAATATTGCATTATGATATATTATTATTATTACAGTATATATTATCATAACAGTGGTTTATTTGGTCTGAAAAAATGTTGACAATAATATCATTGAGCATCAATTTCAAATCGCACCTGCATGGTTTTGTGACTCGGTTAAATAAAGTTTCCATTGTACTTCTCTTAAAATCAATGTTAAAGTCTTGTCTGGTCTCGTTTGCGTAGACCCAATCTCATGCGTCGTCTTGTCTCGTGAGTTGGGTGTTTCATGACAGCCCTATCGGTTAACTAAAAATAGGAACCAAGACGAAAAGATATTCCAGGGGCGAGAAATGTCTACACCAGCACCACTCGTTGTAGGTCGTGTGACTAATGTATGTGGGAACGGTGATAACAAATGCTGTTCAGGTCCAACAGAGTGTGTGTCTCCACGAAGCGCTATTGTGTACTTCAGCCACTTTCGACATGTAACTGTAGTGTTCTCTGCACTTGTCCAACGTAATACTGTGGGTACCATATATCACATACAACAACGTTACATAATGGAGTGGGACAGGAGGAGACAAAGTGCTAACATTACACTGTAACATCATGCTAGGAGCACATTCGTTGAAGGAAAACAACACGATCAAACGTACTCTGTAGCTGACTGACAGTCGACAGAGCTTTATGTTAAGAGGCGTAGCAAAGCCTGCTTTATGTCACTGTATACACTGAAGTCGCACAAAAACCGAATGTGAAACCTTCAGTTTAGCGAATTTCCAAGATACGAAAAGTTGCGAGCTTTTGAAGTCAAGCGTTTGCAACACAAGCGCTAACATTACATTTTAATATCAACATCATGCTTGGTTGGGCATATTCACTGAATAAAAACTAAATGATGAAACTTACAGCTCCCACGTCTCTAGCGGACTCTTTATTTTAAGAAGTGTAGTGAAGCCTGTTTTTTTTTCCAGTGTGGCTCATCTAGCTTGGGGTGGGTCAGAGGTGGTATGTCCATTTTTCTTTCGTGACCTCATGAAAAGAAGCAACTTGACAGGCAAGCGTTTTAGTGATTAAATGTGGGAGGGACATGAGAGATTTTTTTCAATTTTGGTGTTCATAAACAGGCTCTTTTTACAGTTAGGACAGTAAAAAGACACTTTTGCATAAAAGGGCACCTTTAAGTGGAAAGGCAGTGGTTTAAGTAACATTTTCAGGATGATTTAGTGGATATTTTATCTATCTCTCTGTGTCAAAAGTCATCTTTTTGCCTTCTTGACTGCCTTTTTGCCTGCTGTGCTTGCAGCAGCACTCGAGCTGGCAACAGCCTGCAGTTCCAGCAATTTGCTCCAATAGGGAGCGACATAAAGGAAATGTGATGGGGAAAAATGCTTTTGGCTCAGCTGCTTTAGTGTCTCTCCAGGTGGCTCCGGCGGTGAACACAAAAAATGAACACTTAGGTTTTCAGTCTTTCAATCCCTTTATTTTTCCCCTTCAGTGCCGAGTTGAGCCTGTGGCCATGTTGTGCATGATGGCGCGTACGGCCCGGGTCATACGGCCGCCCTTCAATGCCAGGGTCACCAGATGGTCCGGCCACAGGAGCTGGCTTCCTCGTTATATAGCATCCACTCTGCTCCACCAGGACATTGCTCTTTTAGCCTGAGTTGGTACCGAAAGGTGGAACTCATCACAAATGTTGACTAATCTATTTTTTCTGAGGTTGTTGTCATGCTCTGTCAAGATCACAAGTCTTGTGACATGTTATCGTGTCATTTTTTGTGTCTTTTTTTTTTTAACCACCAAAAGAAACCAAACATGGAGGAAACGGACCATGCCATGGTACTTTTGTCACATAGACATGCTGTGAAAAAGTATTTGCCCCCTTCCTGGTTTCTTACTCTTTTGCGTGTTTGTCACAAACTATCCAAAACTACATGGCCCTACGTGAAAAGCTGATTGCCCCCTAAACCTAATAACTGGCTGTGCAGCCCTGAGCGGCAACACCCGCAATCAAGGGCTTGCAATAATTACCAATGAGGAATTTTGCAGAATTGTATTAATTCAGCCATGGAGTGTTTCTGAGCATTGATAGTCTATTTATGGTCCTGCCACAGCATCCCAATGGGATTTGACTTTGATACTCCAAAACCTTCATTTTGTTTTTGGTTTTTTAAGCCATTCAGAGGTAGACTTGGTGTTGTGCTTTGGATTATTGTCTTGCTGAAGAACCCAAGTACGCTTCATCTTGACGTTATAAATTGAGTCACTGTTCTTCATTATTTTTTAGTAGAGGGCAGAATTAATGGTTCTTTTAATTACAGCAAGTTGTCCAGGTTCTGAAGCAGCAAAGAAGCTCCAAACCATCGCACTACCACCACCATACTTTACTGTTGATATGATGTTGTTTTTCTCACAAGCTGTGATCGCCTCACTGGATCGGTTCACTGCCGAGTGTGAAGCGGCCGGGATGGGAATCAGCGCCTCCTAGTCTGAGTCCATGGTTCTCACCCGGAAAAGGGTGGAGCGCCATCTCCACATTGGAGATGAGATCCTGTCCCAAGCGGAGGAGTTTTAGTATTTCGGTGTCTCGTTTGGGAGTGAGGGAAGGATGGCACGTGAGATGGACAGGTGGATTGGTGCGGGGTTTGCAGTGATGAGGTGAAGAGGGAGCTGAGTCGAAAAGCAAAGGTCTCAGTTTACCGGTCAATCTATGTTCCTACCTTCACCTTTGGTCATGGGCTTTGGGTGGTGACCGAAAAGACAAAAAAAGTAGCCAAAATGAGTTTTCTTCGTAGAGTGGCTGGGCTCTCCCTTAGAGATAAGGAGAGAAGCACTGTTATCCGGGAGAAACTCAGAAGAGAGCCGCTACTCCTCCACATCGAGAGGTGCCTCGTTGCATCTGGTCAGGATGCCTCCCTGGGCATGTGTTCAGGGCATGTCCGACCGGCAGTCGGTACTGTTGCCAACTTTCCAGTAAGAAAAGTAGCTATTGGCTGTCCCAGAAGTCACTAGATTACGCCATTCTGTAATTTGCATCTCATTTGCATACGATGTTGTAAAATGCTGCATGAAAAAAGCATAATTTTGTAAGAGAGCCAAGAAATGTGAGTAAAAACACCTTAATCATGTTTAGAACTACAAATAAACTTGATTCTGGGTTTGTTCATTTAAAACTGGCCATTATTTCATCAAAATAAAATACCTTTAATATTTTAGGCCAGCGCCTTTTGAAAGTTCTCCTTTGACACGTTGGCTATCGAGAACTTTTTTCAATTAGCACAGTTGAACAGCGAATAACAAATTATGCTGTGTTTATTCTATGGCTCACATTAACATGACGCAGTGTGGTTCGTGAGTAGCACACTCTTCTGGTGAACATATGTAATAGCACCTGAGCTTCACAATGAATGTATACCAATACTTACATTTACCTGAAGAATACAAATACAAATAAAGAGTAGCAATAAACTAACAATAACATACAAACACAAACACACCCTCCTCTTCTATCCAGGCTTACTGATTAAAAACATTTTTTATATCTCGCTGTGTAAAACAAGGCAAGCTCCACCCCCACGGCATTGCGGCTTGCACATGCGTGGTTCATTGAACTTTCAATGCGTAGAGCTCCACATCACGTGTGCCGCGGAAGCTGACTGTACACTGCTGGCGTGTGGCTGTCTTTGGGCAGGGCGGACCTGTCAACAGCATCCACTGCTGCTCAGTGAGAACGTAAAATGGAGAACAGTACATGCTTTTAAGTCCCCAAATGCAAGAAGACTTCCTAACGACGCCAGAAAAAGTTGCGAGATTTGCCGCTTGTTGCTTTTGAGAAAATATGTCATCAAGGGGGGCTGGAATGTCAGATCTACCAATAAAATTGTTGTCAACACTGGTAGAGGGGCTCGGAAGACCCAGGACACGTTGTGGAGACTGTCTGTGAGCTGGCTGGCCTCGGAACACCTCAGGATCCGCCAACGGAGCTGGACGAAGCCAGGGAGGGGAAAGTCTGGGCTTCTCATCTTAGGCTGTTGCCTCCCCAACCCGACCTCGAATAATCGGAAGAGGATGGATGGATGGGATGGATGGATGATTCAGCTTCATGATTCAACAAGTGGGGGCTGTTTCCACAGAGGGCCATGTAGGTTTGGCCAGGTTAGTTTTTCTTAATATATAAAATCATCACTAAAAAACTGCAATCTTTAGAATTTATTTGTATTATTTGTATACGAAGTACATTTTCCCTGTCTTTCTCCAGAAAAAGTTCTGATACTTTGTTTTAAAAGGCTCTTTGTTGTAAAGTCAGTGTAGAACAAATGCCATCCAACTCAGTGCACTCAGTGCAGCGCACTTAGACCGTAGACTCAGCTTGCGCACTTAAGCCGAGAGGCGAGATTTACAACACAGTTTAACTGTCATATGTTAACATTAATTTCTTGTTGTCATCTTTTTTTAAATTTTTTTTTATTTTTCATGAACACACATGTCCAAAGTCAGCTGGGATAGGCTCCAGCATGCACCCGCAATCCCAGTGAGCATTAAGCGGCATAGAAAATGAATGACCACACGTCACTGCTTCTTACTGCTGCACATATGACTAATACAAGAGATGTGCACTGGTTGTTGGAATAGGTGAGCCTGTAACAACAGAAATAGCACGCTAACATTTTAGCATTTCATCACACACTTGTACTCGTTTGGTGGTTCTCAGTTATTTTCTGTCATGCCCCCACTGGAGGACAAATGTTTTTGCACCCCCTCAATTTCAAATGTTATTGAGAAACTAATAATATGTATTTATTTATCTGTACAGATGGAACCCCACTATTGGAGAAGCACTGTACTAGTCCAGCATGTGATAGTGATGTGCGGCTTGTTGGTAAAATATCAGTACTTCTATTACCCGCTCTTCATGCCCTGAATTTGATTCTTAAATGAAAATATCTCTACCTTCGATACGTCACTCATGTGAGGTTTGTCGGAAACGTTTGAAACATTGAGTGATCATAAACGGAGCCATGTATGAATTGTGAATACGTATTAATACTTAATCATGTATTTGAATGGTTTTATTATTTTACTTTGTTTAAAATAGCATTTTAACATTTTATAGGATTTTGTCCCGTTTTTCGGTTGTTGTATATTAGCTTGGCTATATTGTAAATCACGCCGCTACCTCATATACTTCAGGGTTTAAAATAAATAAATAAGTTACTTAAATTATGTATTAAATTAATGTATTTAAATGAATAATTTATTGAAATGCAAATAATAAATTAATTAAATGTCTTGTAATCTTTATGCTATGATATGAAATACATTACTTTTTAAAAATTGATGGTGGCAAATAGTACTGGTTCGGTATCGCCGACACCAGCCTGAATTTCATTCAGTATTGGATCTAAAATGAAATGAATGGTATCGCACGCACATCACGAACGTGATACTTCAGCAGGATGGTCTACTTCTGATGAAGTGATGCACAATTGGCGAGACACTTCCCCTTGTGGTGAAATAGTGCTATGACATCCTGTGTGTTATGTGTGTGCAGGTTTTTAGAAAACAGTTCACATTTACTAGTGAAACAAATGTTGAGTTTACATTCAAATCAAAACATGTGTGGGCATGGCTTTCCTTATCCTTACATCACCATATTAGGTCTTCCATCCCAGGCCTCTTGTGCTCAGTGATGACAATCAGACAACTGCTCCACCAGATGATGGTCTGTGGCTGCAGATGCGGCAAATGTCACTCTCGCCCGTGCCAACACCGATTTGTCTCGCTTAACTCCCGTCCTTAAGCCCCCGTTAGATGGCTGCATCGCCGGAATTGACAATAAAGTACAGCGGTGGACGGGCGTTAAATGTCAGAAGGGAGTGGATGAAAGGCGTGAGAAAGGAAAGTTGCGAAGCGGGGAAAGAGGAAAGACGCTGTGAGGAGATAAGAGGAGGAAGGTGCAAGTGTGTGTCCCAGTGGCTGACATATGGGTCGGGCCCAGATTGATGCCCCGGGCTCAGCCTCTCTTCAGGGTCTTTGTCAGCTGGTCTACAGCGTCGAGGAGGGCCCGAATGTTCAGTGATGAGAGCAAAAAGGCACAGGGGATTAAAAAAAAAAAAAAAGAGCGGCTCGTGCTTGCAGAGGCACAAAGTAAAGTGTGCTACAAAATGTGTCAACAAGAGTCTTCAGTCAAGATAAAAGCGACGTTAAATGCTCATTTAGCCATTTCATTCGTCATTTATATAAAGTTTGCATCGCTGGCCGTATGTCCAACTAGAATTGTTCTGTATTAAAAATGTTTTCACGTCACATTTTTGGGTATCTTGAGCAAATTTACATTGTTTCTTTGTGACAAAAAGGTTTTCAGTTTTTGAACGTTTCGGTTATGGACGCCCCCATGGAACAAATTCAACCCAAAAAGCAAGGTTCCACTGTATATCAAAGCTGATACAGTAATCCCTCGTGGGTATTGCGGTTAATTGGTTCCAGACGCGACCGCCGTAAGTGAATTTCCGTGAAGTATGATTTAATTTTCGTAGTTATTGCATAGAAAACCTGTTTATAATCTTCTAAATACGTTTTTCAACATTATTAGAGCTCTCAAGACATAAAATAACACCCCTATATTCACCTTTACATTTGTATTACCTAATCTTGTAAATTTAGTCAGAGAAAATAAGACATATTAGACATAAATAAGACAACAGACTCACGTTTCATGGTTTCACATTGTATTATTGCAGAACCTTTCCCATCACTGAGCAGCAGTGTATTTTTTTCTTCACCTTTTCCGTCACCTGAACTGGAAGAACAAGATATTCTATGACGGGGCTTACTGTGGTACAGTCGCAGACAAAAGTTGAACCTCATCCGACAACTGACACCGCCTGATTGGAGGTTTGTTTCCGGCGATGTATACGTTTTAAGAGCTCTGGAACTGAAAACTTTTGCCAATTTGTTTCCAAGAAATCTATGTTTTGGAGTCTGAAAGTGCAAAATACCGTACTGACTCGAAGATAAGACTGTCATTGAAGACAAGATTGTTGCAATTCCGGTCTGATCTGGTATAAAGACCTACACGTTGCAAAGTGCATAGAGTCACCATTCACTTTGTGCTTTACTTTTGAGGTTTTCTTTGTTTTATACATCAATTAATTACTACAAGTACTACTAATTACTGTGTAAGATTACATCAGGGGATTGACTGGCGACAAGTCCAGGGTGTACCCCGCCTCTTGCCCAAAGTCAGCTGGGATAGTCTCCAGCACACCCGCGACCCTAGTGAGGATAAGCGGCATAGAAAATAGATGGATGGCATTACATCAGGGGTGTCCCAAGCTTTTTCCAGTGAGGGCCACATAGTGAAAAATGAAAGGATGCAACTTTGCCATTTTGATATTTTGTAAAGCAACACATGTAGATATGCTGAGAAGGTACACAAATTTAGCATTATTTGTATGAACTTCAGCCTTTGCTCTTTTTTTCCCCAATTTTGCTGTTGTTTTTTCTTTTCTTTTTATATAATCTTTGTAAATTTGCTCCTTGTAATATTATGACTTTATTCCCATAATATTATGACTGTTTTGCAATGCTTTCCGACAACTTCTTTACCCAATTTTTTCAAAAATGACAACTTTTTGTTCAGTTTTTTATTCATATTATGCATAATACTTTTTAAAATACATTTTTTGTTTAATACTTCAACTCTAACCTACTACAATGACCTATTTGATTCTTCTAAAATTGAGACTTTTTTCTCGTTAGAATACTAAACTTTTTCTCTTAATATTTTGACTTTATTCTCGTGAAATTACAGCTGTTTTCTGCTTCTTTTTTTTTCCCCCAGCTATTTCAACTTTCTTGTAATTTTTTTCTCGATTTTATTTCTCATAATATTTTGACATTATAGCATTATAACTTTTTATAACATTATAACGCAACCTGATTTTCCAAAAATGACAACTTTGTTTTTCATACTTACGACTAAAAAAAAGTATTTTTTTAATGTTTCCAATTCATGCTAGTAAAACTTTTTTCTATTAATATTTTGACTTTATTCTTGTTCAATAAGGTTTTTGGAACGTGCTTGGGGCACCCCTGCATTATGATAACGTCTGAGTTTACAGCGTGCTGTGTGGCAGGATTGTGCAGCGCCGCATTCAGGCCGCGCTGTGTACTACTACTGTGTACTACTATGTTTGGCATCGTTTTAGCGTTTCCGTGTGCAGGAATATTTCCTGATAAGATTACGTATTCCAAAAATGGTAAAAAAAAAAAAGCCCAACAAAAACAACGTTTTCATTTCTTGCCCAGGGCCCACGTCACCTCTGCCAAACCCATGTGGCAGACAAATGAATTTCCAATGACATGTGACATCTGAATTAACGCGTCCTCCACCAAAATCTGATCAGCACTGGATTTCCATTAGCGGCGTTACTGCGGCAGTGTCACATACTGTAAATCCTAAACATTATGTGCCATCACGACCTGCCTAAAGACATCTTACTGTAAGTCTTTTCACGTATCTCTACAAGGTCATACTCTGCGATTGTATTGTCCCATTTTATAGAACATCACTTTGCCAGCACAATGAAACAGATATTTGACTTATCCACATGTAGAGTGTATGTTTAGTGCCACTGAGACGTTGGGGACACTTCCTCATTCAGTGGGATGCAAAAATGTCTCCAAACTTTTGACCGGTAATGTATGTAATTATGTTTTTTCTTGATTATTATTTACTATGAACGCATTTCATCCCGTTCCGCATGGTTTGTATATAATTGCGGTTTTGTGGGTTGGGTTCTTGTCCGGTGTCCAGGTCTGTCCTGTCAGTTTAGCGCCTCCACAACAACCATTGTGATGCTAATGAAATGCACCGCTCTCTGCGTGTCTGCATGTGTCACCGTTGCACGCCTGCTTGTCCATCTGCACACACTTTCGGAAGCGGCCCCGTGCCATTTTTGCCACAGGAGGTGGAGAGCGCCAGTGGCTGGTGCGTCGGCCCTTCTGTCCTTTGAGGTGTTTGTTAATCGATGGGCTTTCATTCGTCAAGCCTGAGCCGCACTGAGGTTTCCTGTCACCTCTGTACGAGTCGCAATTAGCAACTTTAAGATGCCAGGGATTATGATGCAATGTCTGAGCAAGAGCCCTTTTGATTTTTATTGATCTTGATGCTCGTGGCGAAAGGTCCTCAGTACGTCTTTGGCAGTGTTTTACTCCTTGAGAGGAAGGCAAGTACAGTGGTGTGAAAAAGTGTTTGCCCCCTTCCTGATTTTTTGTTTTTTTTTTGCATTTTTGTCACTTAAATGTATCAGATCATCAAACAAATTGAAATATTAGTCAACACAACTGAACACAAAATGCAGTTTTTAAATGAAACTTTTTATCATTAAGGGAGGTCCTGTGTGAAAAACTGAGAGCCATTATCCACAAATGGTGAAAACACGGAACAGTGGTGAACCTTCCCAGGAGTGGCCGGCCAACCAAAATGACCCCAAGAGTGCAGCGACGACTCATCCAAGAGGTCACAAAAGACCCCAAACTCAACAACATCCAAAGAACTGCAGGACTTACTTGCCTCAGTTAAGGTCAGCGTTCATGACTCCACCATAAGAAACACCTCAATACTGAATAAAGCTAAACTTGTCCTTGACCAAAAAGCACTACATACGCTCTACTGCTCACTGATATTACCATATCTAACTTATTATGTGGAGTTATGGGGTAATAACTACAAAAGTGCACTTCAGCCACTAACTGTGCTCCAAAAAAGGTCACTTAGGATCATCCATAATGCTGCTTACAGAGAACACACAAACTCATAATTTATAAAATCACAATTATTAAAATTTGCGGATCTAGTAAACTTTCAGACGGCTAAGATTATGCATAAAGCAAACAATAACCTTCTACCCAAAAATGTAAAACAATTCTTATCAACAAGAGAGGAGAAATATGATCTGAGGGGAAAATTTAACCTAAAACACCTATATGCACGGACAACACTGAAAACTTTCAGCATTTCTGTGGAATCAAGTTGTGGAATGGATTGAGAAAGGAACTCAAACAATGCACAACAATGAGCGATTTTAAGAAAAAGTACAAGCAGTTGATGTTCACAAAATACGAAGAAGAGACCTGAATAACTGTGTACATACAATACTACGGTATATCTAACCACTACTACACTGACTACTAACTCTTCATTGTGCTGAGTACATATTCTGTACTCACTCATTATCTATCAAACACTCTTTCAACCATTCTATCAGTTATTATTAAGCCTCTAGCTTCCTTTTAGTAAGTAAAAACCTTGGCTATGATTGCACTACATTGTCATGTAGACCTACAAAGTACACTTGGAAGAACAAGAGGTGAATAAATGTATTGCAACTGATGTGAAACTGATGAGGGGTAGGATTAAATAAGCTTTGCTTCTTTCTACTCCTTTTTGGACATGCAAAATTGTGAATTGTACTATGTGATGTGCTACTGTTTGACTCATATACATGTTCAGGATGAATTAAAACCATGAACCATAAGAAAGACACTGGGCAAAAACGTTCCAAGACCAAAACCACTGCTGAACAAAAAGAACATTAAGTCTCGTCTCAATTTTGCCAGAAAAAATTGTGATGATCCCCAAGACCTTTGGGAAAATACTCTGTGATCTGACGAGACAAAAGTTGAACTTTTTGGAAGGTGTGTATCCCATTACATCTGGCCTGAAAGTAATGCTGCATTTCAGAAAAAGAACATCATACCAACAGTAAAATATGGTGGTGGTAGTGTGATGGTCTGGGGCTGTTTTGCTGCTTCATGACCTGGAAGACTTGCTGTGATAAATGGAACCATGAATTCTGCTGTCCTGGAGGAGAATGTCCAACCATCTGTTGGTGACCTCAAGCTGAAACCAACTTGGGTTCTGCAGCAGGACAATGATCCAAAACACACCAGCAAGTCCACCTCTGAATGGCTGAAGAAAAACAAAATGAAGACTTTGGAGTGGCCTAGTCAAAGTCCTGACCTGAATCCTATTGAGATGCTGTGGCATGACCTTAAAAAGGCGCTTCATGCTGGAAAACCCTCCAATGTGGCTGAATGACAACAATTCTGCAAAGATGAGTGGGCCAAAATTCCTCCACAGCGCTCTAAGAGACTCATTGCAAGTTATCACAAACGCTTGATTGCAGTTGTTGCTGCTAAGGGGGGCCCAACCACTTATTAGGTTTAGGGGGCAATCACTTTTTCACACAGGGCCATGTAGCTTTGCATTGTTTTCTCCCTTAATAATAAAAAGTTTCATTTAAAAGCAGCATTTTGTGTTCAGTTGTGTTGTCATTGACTAATATTTGAATTTCTTTGATGATCTGAAACATTTAAGTGTGGCAAACATACAAAAAAAATAATAAATCAGGAAGGGGGCAAACACTTTTTCACACCACTGTAGGTATGTATCAATCAGTACAACCTCACATTTGACTTCTTTGCAGCACATGTTGGAATTTCTCATTCCCTAAAACAAACCGCAGCTCCCCTTGTGCCAGCAGCACTCGTGCACGCTACCACCACCGTACTCCCACTATGGGCAAGTCACACGTTTGTCAGTTACCATATGTTGATAGGTAGATAAATGGGCAGAATGTGCATAAGGAATATCGGCAGGTATTTAGGTGGGAAGGACAGGCAAGTAGGACGCTCGGGAGATAAAGAGGGAGGTTGCTAGGTGTATGCGCACCTGTGCATGCTGGAAGGAACAACTGCTGACTCATTAGCTACATTCTTGGCATAGATGACATATGAGCGCATACTAACACACACGCACACACACAAGGTTAAACGGCACTTTGCGGGCACTTTGCAGCAGAGCCAATAGCTCTACACTTCTTGTGCGTGCGTGTGCATGCGTGTGCATGTGTTCGTTTGGTAGAACATCTGTCATGATACCATTATACAGCATGAGAGCGGTGTGGGCCCATGCATTATTCATAGTGCCACATGTACACATCAGAGCCACACAGGCGTGTGATTTGGTGTGCACATATAATGTGATTCTTTGTCCGCCTCGGACGAGCTGGTCCTGCTCCAAGGCCCGTTCCTTGGCTGTGGAGCCCAGATTAGTGGGCACCTGACTGGGCAGCTGTGGCGGAGAGAGCTGCCTCATCACCCAGGGGCTTCACCAATAAAAATCATATTGTATGATGACATATGTATCATATGAGCAAGCATTTTCTTCTTCTTTATTGTGCACAAGTTGGACTGTTTGGCCTGTCACTCACTTTGTGTTGTAGACAGAGATGCACGATATCTTTTTTCAAACCGATACCGATAACTTTTGCTTCTCAAGATCGATATGATATCTATAACGATAACTTTTTTATATATACTTTTTTACATTTAAATTTAACTGCAGTTTGTGCACACCTGGATGGAGGTCAGAAAGTCAGAAGGTCTCAAATAAATTGGGATTTGACCAACAGTACTTGTTGATTTGTCCTAGTCAAATATTATGACATCACGACTACCACATCAATACTATCAGGAGAACCAGAGTATAGAGTGCAGGGAGCCACATGGCATGGCCCAGCCAGGTGCACTGTAGTCGGACACACGTTCTGAGCAGCTGGTGTGACGCCACGGAGGTCTCTTGGAAACCTTTTGCAATTTTCAAATGTTGCAGCGCTGGCAATTCAGGTGGCTAATAAGGTTTTTTGTGTGCTTGATGTTTTTTTCCCCCCCCTCATTGCAGAGCATTTGGTACAACTGGCACGTGAAATGTCTTCCTCAGAATGTGAATGTTTGTTTACAAGTGCGCTCAGGGGAACTTACGTCACAGGCAGGGGAAAAACGGAGCGCTTGATTTGCTCACACGCACAGAATGGGTAATCTCGTCTCATCTGAGAGTTTTTTTTTTAATTAGTTATCGGAACCATTTTTAATGTTATCGGATTTATCGTATGACGTCGTAATAATTATCAGTCCGATAATTAGCATGCATCCCCAATTGTAGACCTTCCAAAATGGAGTACGACTGAGGTCGTAAAAAAACACCCTGACACCTCAGTACTTACTGACTCTCGCTAAACAGAGACTTTCTGCTAGGATCCACTTTTGATACACACCTTGGCTGTCCATAAGGAAGTACAGCAATCCCTCGTCACTTTGCGCTTCAGATGTCGCAGATTCACTCTAACATGGTTTTTCAAAAATATATTAATAATAATAATACGTGGTTGAACACGGCCTATTAGTTAGTCAAAAAATATGCATACTTAAGCGAATGTTATGTATTTTTGCCTGAATGAAGTATTTTTAAGCATAAAAATGTTGAAATGAAGTAAAATACAAATATAAGGCATTCAGAAGACTTATTCAAAGGCGTGGTGATGGTATGTAGTATTCTACACTGGTCACTAGGTGTCAGTAATGTTACTATGATGTTTGGTGAGACACACAAGCCCCAGACTTGATGGTTATGGTTATGGTCATGGTTATGGTTTGGTTTAATTTTATTTGAACGTGCATGCAAGTTACAATGGAATACATCACATAATTCAATTCACACTTCCACATGTCCAAAAGGACAAAATTACTATAATAAGTATAAAACACGGTGGTCTAGTGGTTAGCATGTTGGCCACACAGTCTGGAGATCAAACTGTGTTCGATTCTCCCTTGGGCATTTCTGTGTGGAGTTTGCATGTTCTCCCCGTGTGTGTGTGGGTTTTCTCCGGGTACTCCGGTTTCCTCCCACATTCCAAAAACATGCATGTTAGGTTCATTGGAGACTCTAAATTGTCCATAGGTATGAATGTGAGTGTGAATGGTTGTTTGTCTATATGTGCCCTGCCATTGGCTGGTGACCAGTCCAGGGTGTACCCCGCCTGTCGCCCGAAGTCAGCTGGGATAGGCTCCAGCATGCCCCCGCATAGAAAATGGATGGATGGATGGATAAATAATGAATAATAATAATAAATAGAGACAAGCATAACAAAACAAGTTCAAGACTCTTCTGCCTTGTATTTAGCAAACATCAACTGCTTGTATTGTTTTTTGAATTTGCTCATCTCTGTACATTGTTTGAGTTCCTTACTCAATCCGTTCCATAATTTAATTCCACACACGGAAATGCTGTGGCTTTTCAGCGTAGTTCTCACATATAAATGTTTTAAATTTAGTTTTTCCCTAAGATCATATTTCTCCCCTCTTGGAGAGAAGTATTGTATGACATTTTTGGGTAGCAGGTTATTAACGTTTTAGCGGTTTGAACATTTAATAAATCAGCGAATTTTAATATTTGTGATTTTCAAAATAAGGGATTTGTATGTTCTCTATACTCTGATCTTTTTTGCAGTACATTCTGCGAGTGAAGGTTGCTTTTACAGTTATTACCCATATCTCCACACAATAAGTGAGATATGCTAATACCAGAGAACATTAAAGAGTGTGGAGTGATTTTTGATGAAGAACAAATTTTGCTTTATTTAATATTGAAGTATTTCTCGCCACCTTTTGTTGTATATATTTCATGTGAGATTTCCAGCTCATTTTTACATCCATTATGATCCCCAGAAACTTTTTTTTGTTCACCCTTTCAAAGTCCACTCCGTCTATTTGTATTTGGTCGTACGTGTCCTTTCTGCTATTATCAAATAGCATTATTTTAATTTTACTTAAATTCAAGGATAATCTGTTTTTTTTTTATCAAACCATCTTTTTAATATGGACCTTTCATCTGTGACTTTTTTTTATTAGCTGTGTGTGCTTCCCTCTAAACAAAAGGCAGTAGTGTTATCCGCAAATAATACCAGCTTTAAATTGGTGGGCGGAACAAAAGGCTTTTTTAAAAAAATAATCCTAGCATTGTAACTTTTTTCACCACCAAATTTGATGAAAATCACAACTTTATTCGTTGTTTTGTTTGTTTTTGATATTATATCATTATATACATATACATATATATCCTTTTGTTTTTTATTTCAACTTTAGTCTACTAAAATGATGTTATTTATCCTCATAATATTACGTTATTTTCATAAAATTACAACTTTTTCTCGTTATATTGCAACTTTGTTTTCTGAATAGGTACACTTTTATTCTTGTAGAAATTACTGCAATTTTTTTCCAGTTTTGCTGGGGTTTTTTTTTTATTTCTTCAATTACATTTTCACAATGACCCCTGGGCCGCACTTTGGACACCCCTGGATTAGCTGTGTTTCTGTCATGCCACAGATATGGCGCGCTACACACAAAGTGTTAAAATATTAATTTTGAAACACCTCAAAGTGACCCTTTTTTCCCCCCTTTCAAAGGGACTTTTTACTGCCACGTCGCACACGCACACACGCAGTGTTAAATGTTTTTTAGGGGACAAACGGCACAGAAGAATCCTCCCCCCTCAAGCATCAAGTTACAAACTGTTGATTTTTTATGACTATTTTTTAAGACCAGCGTGCACGCGCATGAGTGTGCTCTGTTGGCGGTTCCGGTGGCGAGCCTCACTTGAGGAATTCCCAGAGTTTGGACTGGATTCGGAAGCGAGAGGGAGAACTGACTCGGACTGGCACCTGTGGCTGCTGGAGTCAGAATTCGTTTGATGACGACGTTTTTGGAGGGGGTTGCGAACGGGGAGAGCGAAAGAGAGAGATAGTGAGAGAGAGAGAGAGAGAGAGAGAGAGAGAGAGAGGAGGTGGAGAGGTGGTCTAGCCAGGAGGAGACACTCCCTCCACGCTCAGGTTGTCCACGGCGGCGCAACACGTCCAAGCCAGCCTCGCTGACGGTGTTCCAGCCCGGACCACTTGGAAGCACAGCCTCAGCCAACTTGAGCCTGGACTAGAAGACAGAAAGGAGAATGGAGGACAGGAAAGACCCCTGACGCGCGGGTTTTGCGCACCAAAGTGAGAAAGAGGATGCATCCAAAGGGTTCTAGTAGAGGAATGCTCCTGCAGGTGGGATAGCTGCTCTGAGGATTGGATACAGCCAGCAGAACCAATCTGGACTTCCAGACTGGATCCAGGTTGTGGGGGAGCTCACATTTGAAGGATTACGAGGAGGAGGAGTTGTCTTTTTTGCTGCGAGCGTAGAGGTTTCATGTCGGAGAAGGTAAGTCCTGTTGCTTTTCACGGAACCACACCAGCAGCATCACGACCACAACGTCTTCTGGTTCGTTCTCTTCCATGACACTTTTGGTTATTTGGAGGGGATTGCGCAACACAAGTCACCCTCTACACAAATCCTGACTAAAGCTCGTTGATCGGAAATGTTTGGTGTTCTCCGGCTTCTGGGTAAGGTTCGGTGCAGCCCGGCAATTAAATGACGCCCAGTCAAGTGAGCGGATGATGGATTTGTCCGTGAGGAAGCGACAGGGGGAGCTCTTTCAGCTCAAATGCCCACTCGCTCAAGGCCACCCAATGAGCTCCAGCGCACCAAATCTGCCTTTGCGAAGGTAATCATGCTCACTCTCAGTAATATCATTGTTGCTTCTAATATTGCGGGTACCTTATTTAGTTAGTTGTCAGGGTCCAAATATTAGGAACAGCTGTCAGTATATGATTTGTTAAATTCATGTTATTATATTTGTATGATTCCCTCATTCCAACCCCCAATGAAGTCCTGGAGAGAAAGTGATGCCACATTGCTCAAGGTCACCTAACCCCTGAGGTAGCCTGGGCAGACGCCATCACTCTGACCTAAGCGGCGGTCTCTAGAGGCGGGGGTTGGCGGTCTGGCGCTCCCAGACCAATGACTGTGAGGGAATCAGTGTGTGTGTGTGAGAGAGAGAGAGAGAGAGCGAGCGAGAGGGAGCTCTTTATTCTGTCCAAGAGGAGGGTTAAGCCTTGAAGCCTCGAAAAAAAAAAGTACTTCCACGTTTCTGCTCACAGATGGCGCCAAAAACAACTTGTTGTGCATGAATACACAAAATTTCAGCATGAGGGGGCGTCAGGAAGTGTGCTAGCCTTGATGTTGGAATTTAGACAGCCTGTGTGTGTCTCCAAGAAGCTGTTGTGTACTTGATCTTCTACTTTTGACATAGAGATGCCATGTATGACATGCAACAACATAGCGATGTGAGCTAAAGTGCTAACATTACATTTTAACATCATGCTAGCTTAGCTGAGTCGCTGAAAAAAAACAACATATGATCAAAGTTTCCAGCTCCCATGGCTGTAGCTGACAGATCTTTATTTTAAGATGTGTAGTGAAGCCTGCATTTTTTTTTAATTTTTAGAAAAAACACACCTGGGGCTGGCTCATCTAGCTAGGGGCGGGTCCAGATTGAGACGAAAATATCTACTTCCAATGCCAGCTCTTCATGCTCTAAAATTGATCCTCAAGTCAAAATATTGATACTTTTGATACTTCAGTCATTTTAGGTAATGTTTGTGTTGAAACGATGCCACATGTGTGAATTGTGAACAAAGTTTTATTCTTATAGTAGTTCTTAGCAATGAATCATTTATTTAAATTGTTTTATTATTAGATTTGACATATATTCTTTCTTTATCTAAAACATCATTTTCACATATTTTATATGATGTTGTCCACTGTTTCTTCTGTTGTTGTATATTAGCTTGGCTATATTGTAAATTGCCTCGCTACCTCAATATACTCTAGGGTTTAAAGTAAATAACTTAATTATGTTAATGAATTAATAAATTATGTTTTACATTAATTATTGATTTATATTAATGTATGGAATTAATAAATTAATTAAATGTCCTGTATTCTTTATGCTATGATATGAAATACCCTACTTTTTAAAACTCACCAGACACATTAGGTGAATTTGCGCAAAGTATTGGTATCACATTGGTATTGCCAATTCCAGCCTGAATTTGACATAGTATCGCCTTGGAAACGAAATCAGCGCATCACTAATGCAAGCCTCTTCTCTCCACAGTGGAGCAACAGGTGAGATTTTTACCACCTTGGGTGCTCATAAACAGCCTTTAGGGACACACATTACTGTTAGAACATCATTTGCATAATAGTGGATCTGATAAACACGTTGAAAGAGAAGCAGTGCGTCGTTGCTGCCCACAGACGGCTCTAAAACCAATGCGGTTGTGCACAAATACACGCATACTGTATGGTCGTTTCTTTTAAAGGTGATGATTATATGTAAACATTATATATGCGTATATGACTCGGGTCGTGGGCCAATCTTTCAATGCACAACGCACCACGTACCATCAGGGAATGTTGGTCTGGGTCCTGGTAAGAGCACTACTGGTTTTCAGTAATGTCAGGCAGGCAGTAGCTTAGGCAGCAGGGGTCATGGGTCAGATCAGAAACCCATTCCATAAGTTGGTTCAATGTCAAAGCAAGAAAGACAGCTTGGATGTCAGGTGTGATAGATACTTGGTTTAGGGCTTCGGTCAAGTTCTTCCACATCAGTGTCCTTTATGGCAGTGGTTCTCAACTGGTGGGTCGGGATCCATTCTGGGTGGGTTGCAGACAGCAAGTCCAAATTATTTTCAAGCAAATTTCAGCAATATTTTAGTCATCTTCCTCCTTGGTATCTGATCATTGCAATTCTAAGTGAACTATGTGATTCTGTGGCACTTTTGATATTTCATTTTAATTGATGCATTATTTGTATGCATGCATTTATCATGTTATTCCTCACTTTTTTTGATAACATGCATCAATAAATTCCACTAAAATGCACTTTGGACATGTAATTATGTGTAATGTTTCAAAAGGTGACAGGCGATTTTTAAAAAACAAATACATTTCCTTAGTTTGATAAATAAAAATCTAAAACATATCATAAAATAAACAAATGAAGTAATGAATAAATATAAAAATAAAAAAATGACTTAAATAAAAGTGTAAAAAAACACTAAAAATAAAAAATACTTTCATAGTGTACAAAATAATAAAATAACAAAAAATAAAAATGACTTCAGTAAATGTGTACAAAATAATACAAATAAATACAAAAATGAAAAACGACTTCAATGAAAGTGGGTCGCGACTTCATGACCATTGGAAAATATGGGTCCCAGTTTGAGATGTTTGTCAGGCAGTTTGCATCACTGCATGCTAAAAGTGCTATACCAACTCAAAAGATGGCCGGACATTCTCTTTCAGGATTTTTTGGTAGACAGCAGAATTCATGGTTCCATTTATCACAGCAAGTCTTCCAGGTCCTGAAGCAGCAAAACAGACTCAGACAATCACACTACCACCACCATATTATACTGTTGGTATGATGTTCTTTCTCTGAAATGTGGCGTTACTTTTTTGCCAGATGTAATGGGACACACACCTTCCAAAAAGTTTAACTTTTGTCTTATCAGACCACAGAGTATTTTCCCAAAGGTCTTGGGGATCATCAAGATGTTCTTTTTGATCAACAGTGGTTTTGGTCTTGGAACTCTGCCATGCAGGCCATTTTTGCCCAGTGGTGGAGTCATGAACACTGACCTTAACTGAGGCAAGTGAGGCCTGCAGTTCTTTGTGTTGTTGTGGGGTCTTTTGTGACCTCTTGGATGAGTCATCACTGCGCTCTTGGGGTCATTTTGGTTGGCCGGCCACTCCTGGGAAGGTTCACCACTGTTGCACGTTTTTGCCATTTGTGGATAATGGCTCTCACTGTGGTTGGCTGGAGTCCCAAAGCTTTAGAAATGACTTTATAACCTTTTACACACTGATAGAGCTCAATTAATCTCAGTTAAGTTATGTTTTAACGGGGGAGGGGGGGGCAATCACTTTTTCACACAGGGCCATGTAGATCACCAAAACCATTTTTTTGGTGATCTGAAACATTTAATTGTGACAAACATGCAAAAAAAAAAAGAGCTCAGGAAGGGGGAAAACACTGTCTTACACCACTAAACATTTTCTGCGGAACTTTGTCGTAGCTTCTCTGTTTTGATAGTTCAAGACTTACCGTTGTTTATAAAGTAGCAACGCAAATCCTTTTGCCAGCTATACAGCTTTACATGTAAAAAAACATACAATGAAACATGTTAACATGCCGGATATGTCTGGTCTTGTCCAGCCTCTCATTTAAGCTTGCATCTTCATGTGTGCAAAGGAAAAAGAAAAACTATCAATGGAAGAATAACCGTTATTTCCCACAACCGCATGTTTGGCCTCTGGTAACAACTTGTGCCACTTGTCAGCGACATTCCTCCGAACATCTTGGCATTCGCTTCCTGTCTGGGATGCTCTCGCTTCATTCCTACGGTCTGTCTTGTATGTTTTTGTGTTGTGTGTTTTTTTAGCAAATGATGTGTGAAGTCCATTTGCGGCTGTCAGACTTGCAGCAGCATCCCTTTCTGCGCCTTTGCCAAGGACTGTTTACTCTTCTCGCGTGGTGAATTATTCAGCCGCTCTGGTGATAGAACGCCGGCAGCCCCGACTGTCACACCTTTGCTTCATCTCGATGCCTTTACTTGTACGCTCGCCTGTGGCTTGACTTTTTAACGCTGTCGAAAAGTCAACAGTCCTGACTTTGTCTTACCGCTTTGAACGCGAGTCCGCTTAGCTCACGTAACTTCCTGTCTATATTCTTCTTCTTCTCTTAATCCTTTGACCAAATGCAAAATTGCTTTCAGCAAAATTGTTATTCAGGTCCAGCTACTGTAGTCTGTGACACCTCCAACAACAGAGGCAGGGCTCAATGATCCGTTCAGTTCTATGGCTTGGACTGATGTGGACTGACAATATGTTTAAATCTGTGGCCTAAACACTACCAAAAGCACTGGCCTACATTTACAGCTTCAATTTGAGTATTTGTTCCCTGAAATTATATTCTTTTATTCCCAACAGTCTATACAGTGGTACCTCGGTAACCTCTGCCCTGGTTAGTGCATGTTTCTTTGGTTAACGACCAAAATGTTTGACACCACTGTATCTTAATTTCTTTTCTGCACTGCTTTCACTGCGTGTATGTGTGTTTTTTTTGTCCATTTCATCTTCTATGTGTTGCCATGTCAATGTAATCTTCCCCTGTGCCTTCAAAATCAGGAGTGCTGGCCTATGTCACTTAAACACAACTAGCAATAGGGCAGTTTCTTTATCCAGTCGAATTTCAGATCTCACAGGGCCAGCTGGCAGGCCCACAGCGACGTCATCCTTCATCCGACCAGACAAATAGTATGTAACATTCTGCAAAGGATGGATTTTTTTTTTTGTTTTGAATTTTCTGCCGTCTGAAATTCATGTTATAAAATCAGTTTTTATGCCCACTCTTAGCCATTCTGTTTGTGTTTGTCAGAAAGTGATGAAAGTTATTTTTGCACCATTGAAACCATTGAAAATTTTTGGCATAATAAAACATGATGAGTCGACCTCTGAGAAGCTCATGTGAATTTTGTAAATGTTGTATGTTCTTCGTATTATGATTGTAATATTTTGTCACGTTTTATATATTTATTTTTATATTTGATTGCAATTTATATATTGTAATATTTTTGTCAAATTTTTAAATCAGGATTATCAAATTATTATTAAAATACGATTGTTAATAATTAATAAAAAATATGAAAATATATTAAATATGTAACAATTAATAATACATTTTATTTTATTTGTATAAATATAAATAATTTTTTTCCCCTTTTTTCCTTTTTTTTGTCTTTTTTTGTCTTTTTTTCATCGCTGTGCCGATTGTCCTGCAGGTTTCCGGCCATCAAAACATGGTCACCCTAAAAATCAGGAAATGTATCGACAAAGAAAAGTTGTAAAGTCACATGACCAGTCTAAGACGACCAGCTTGATTGCCGAATTTTTGCTGCGAAACTCCAGTGTAGTCTTACCCTCATTTTAATGCTAACATCTGCCGTTCCAGCAGCGAGACAAATGGTAACGTTCCCCTCATTCCTCGTTTGGGCGCACGGCATTCCGAGCGAACGCCTTGTCTGCACACCACCCTCAATCACCGGCTACGGCTCGCTGCGATCGATCCGTCCTTATAACTCAGGGCGGCATCTGACCCCGACCGCCGGCCCTTACTGCCCCCTGGAGAGGATGCTGACACGCACACGCGCACACACATTCACACCAAGCTGCGTCATCATGGTCTCTAGTCTTTCAGTAGAGGTATTTATTCAACAATGAAGCATGTGTGCGTGTGTGTGTGTTTGGGGATGTGTGTGAGCGTCTATTCGTGATCTGACCTGGCTCTAATGATGTTTGCCTGGGCCGTGTTTGTGCCCGTCCTTCCATGGTGTCTGCATTGAAGCTCCTCTACGGAGGATCCAAAAGACGGAGCTTGTGGTCCATCAATGCTGTCATTGGAGATCATTCCAAGGCTGCTTTGGGGATGTACGCCCACGATGCTGCATCATGACTGTCACGTGCACAGCAGTCATGCTGACATTAGTAAAACAGTAAATAGTATGACAGATGAAAGTGATGGCATTCTATTTATCTCAGCTGGATGAGCCTCCCTGCTGTTGCTCTCACATTCAAAGCTGTAGTCTGCAGATTAGCTGTGGTATTTTCTGCTTGAAATGACTATGCATTGTCATTACAGCATTGCAAAAACAACTTGAATGGCGCCCCCAGACTTTTGGACACAGTATGCTGTGCTGTAATGACTGTATCATCGCTGTCAGATGGTATGTCCTTTTTTATTTCACGAACAATAGAAAGAAAAATGTTTTACAGTGAGATAGTTAATAAAAACACACTGCTTTAGGAGCAGAAAGATACATCTATCTCTTCACAGCCATCACAGTGGATATACTGGATGTTAGCGATGTGTGATATCACTGATTTTGTTTGATACTGAGTAAAATTCAGGCGGTATCAGCGATACTGATCCAATACTGAAACTTTGTTTTCTTTTGTTTTGTTGTGTATTTCATATCATTGCATAAAGAATACAAGACTTAATTATATGTATTGATTAAATAAATTCATTTAAATAAATTGAAAAATTAAACAAATAATTCAGATTTGAAAATGAACTCATTCAATACGAAAGACGTAGTTAAACGTTTTTCTAAACCCAAACGTCCTTTACGCTAGAGGCTAAAGGAGGTGATGATGCAACTCCTCACCAATGGATTAGGCTTGAGAGCAATTTTAGTGTCATAAAAACGGCCACTATGTGGCAGAAGAGCATCATGAGAGGAAGGAGAAACACGGCAGGAGGAGGAAGCCCTTGCATAAAGGCAACTGTGACATTGCGTAACACACGAAATAAAATGATGCATTGTAAGGAAATTTTAACGTATGCATACGCACACACACGTACGCACGTGCACACACATACTTCAGTTCCAAATGTGAAAACTGTAACTAGTTCACGGTGTATCTTTTCACAAAAGCTGGTTTTCTCCCTATTTTAGTCAGCAACAACAACTATTTTCCTGAAACTTGCGTATGTTCTACTGCTGATTACTAAAGAACGGAAAATAGTAGGAACAAACTTTTTCCTTCTGATGAAAGACGGGAGTCTAATCTTTCTTTTGGTAGGTTCTATGTTTATACAGCCATAGAACACAATATTCAGTGTGCCTTGAAAGATCAGTCAAAATTGTTCAAAATGGCCAGGACTGAATGGATTGTCTTTTGAAAAATGTCCTGGATTGAATGAGTTAATGACACGAACCAAGGTTCCACTGTGTTCTACACTGGGTGTCAGTAATGTTACAGTAAAGGTACTCTAATGTTGCGTGAGACACACAAGCACCAGACTTGAACAACAGGAAACAACAGGCTTTTATTGCGTGTTTGGATGAGCTCACAACAGGCACAATAATCCCTCATGCCAAGATCAAACTCAACTCTGAACACACACAAACACACATGGGCACGAGTCTTATTTATGTCTTATTCTTACTCTCTCTTATTATGTATACAGTAGGAGTGTAAAGGGGTGCAATAGGGGTGTTATTTCATGACTAGAGGGCTCTAATAATGTTAAAAAACGTATTTAGAAGGTTGTAAGCAGGTTTACTATGCTCTAACTATGAAAATATTCCATTGAGGAATAAGGATTCCTACTTGGCGGAATTTCACTTGCAATGCTCGGGTCTGGAACCAGTTAATCGCGAGATAAAACGAGAGGTTATTGTATTGTGTGTAGATTTTGAGAATGCAATCAGGCCCGTTGGATGGCTTGTTCAATGCATGGCAAAATATGAATAAATAAGTTAATACCTTCAATATTTATTTAATTATTTTAAACCCTGAAGTATATTGAGGTAGCAAAGTGATTTATAATATATCCAAACTAATATGCAACAACAGAAAAACAGAGGACAAAATCATATGAAATATGGGAAAATGGTATTTTAAACAATAAAAAAGACAATAAGTAAAATGATTGAAACCCTTAAAATAAACCATTAATTATTAAGAACGGCTATAAGAATTTAAACTTTATTCACAAGTCACGCATGACTCCGTTTATGATTGGTCATTGTTTCAACAGACACACGTTTCAGGGAAACATTACCACAAATGACCAAAGTATCAGTATTTTGATTTGAAAATCAATTTTAGAGCATGAAGAGCTGGTATCGGAAGTATTGATATTTCAGTTTAGATCTGCACTTCACGACTGAATGTGTCAAAGTAATAATGGCTTCTTATATAGAACCATTATTTACATATCACCATCAAAGCATCGCATGATTATTGAACAGAAAAGCAACACCTTTGCCGCCAGTGCGCGGCAGCACTCGTGCAGCCCTTGACTGTAGGCAAGACACCATTATCTCACTACTCACTTTTTTTACACAATTGTAACAATTACAAGCAGCAAATTTCCATTTCAAGTTTAAAGTGTACACAGAATTGTAAGCATCCTGTCTTCTCTGCACTTCACTCTTCCAGTTTTGCCGCTTCAGCCTATTAGACTTTTACAAAAATAGACAAATTAATAGGGGTAGACCATAGGGTGTATTTTTCAGCAGGGCTGGTTTAACATCTTACACTCGACAAGAGCTTTTAGATGTTGCATTTCGCAGTTCCAGCGTTCTTATCCTCGATCTTAGAGAGCTCCACAGTACCGGAGTCTAAACAAAACACCCAGCCAGGCGGAAGTACTTTCAAGCGGCGTCAAGAGTGTAAACGAAGGCGAGGAAGGCGCAGAGGACTACGAGCTAACGCCAAGTTAGCACGCAGACTCTCCTTACTGAGCATTTTCCTTGCTAATGTGCGGTCTTTAGTGAATGAAATAGACGAGCTATGATTCGACATCACACATATATTTATGACTATATGTGGTCATATATGTATATATATATATATATATATATATATATATATATATATATATATATATATTCTTATATACATATATCAGTCGACTATGAACAAAAGCTGACAAATCAGATTCGACTATGAAAATCTTTACTGGATGACAACCCTACTCATCATTTCTGTTTCGTGGTTGAATACGGCCTATTATTATTATGATTATGTACATATATGCAGATTTGATGTATTTTTGCTTTGAACAAAGCATTTTCAAGAATAAAAATGGCTAAATGAAGTAAAATACGAATATAAGGTATTCAGACGACTCATTCAAAGACTTGATATGTGGTACAGTGGAACCTCGCTTAGCATCCGCCCCGACTAGCGTGTTGTAAAATGTAAAATGTACGGCAAACGCGTGCATTTTTTGTTTAGCATAAAATATGGCGCACTTATTGTCATGTTATTGATACACTGTGTGTTCTTAATGTTTTTTTTTTTTTTTATCACAACCACGTCCTGTTAGCATCCTTAGCCTACTCATCAAATGGCAAGCTGAACCCGTGAGTCAGCTATGCCGCCCGTCGATGACTCTCAAAAATGTTTTTATAGTAGTAAAACAATAAAAAATGCATAGAAATGAGAAATTAATGGGATGAATGAACATTTAAGGTTACTTTTACCTTATTTGAATACGTGAGTGTTCCCGAAGATACGATGTGGCAGCAACACAGACACCACCTTCCTGTTTTGCCATGGGTTATTTCGTTGTGTTTTTCACCTTCTTTTTCAAAATGCTGGCACTTGCAACTTTCTCTTGCTCCATTTTGCGTTACAGTATTGAGGTGTGAAACTATTGAATTCAAGAAATAACTCATGGCAAAACAGGAAGGTGGTGGTGGTTGATCTTGTCACATCGTGTCTTTTAGAGGCAGTCACGTCTTCATTGAAGGTAAAAGCAACATTAAATGCTCATTGAAGTTCACCGAGAACGACAGGCTTTTATTACAGGTTTGAACGATCTCGCAACAGGCACAATAAAACCCACGCCAAGCTAAAACTCAACTCTGAACACTGAGCACCTCCAATCCTGGAACACATTTACAGCAGCACACACACGAGCACAAGTTTTATTGACGTCTTATTTTCCCTTATTATGTCTACAATATTGGATAGTAGGAGTGTAAAGGTGACTATAAGGGTGTTATTTCTAGTGTATAGAGGGCTCTAATAATGTTAAAAAACACATTTAGAAGGTCGTAAGCAGGTTTTCTATGCTTTAACTCTGAAAATATTCCATTTATAAATAGGGAGTCCTATTTTCACAGTCGGGTCTGCAACCAATTAACCGCGATAAACGAGAGATTACCGCACTGTGTGTTGATTTTGAGAATGCAGTAAGGTCCTTTGGATGACTTGTTCAATGCATGGATAGTAGAAAGAGGTAGCAGACATGAAGAAGTGGAGCTCAGCTGAGATTTGTGGCACCCCTCACCCCACTGAGAGAGAGTATGAGGTATGCTCAGCAATGACTGGAGGGGGTGTGTCCTTGACGTGTATCCATTTCCTGGAGACAACATACTTGGAAGTCTCACATATACATGCATGGATGCAAATATGCACACACACACACACACACACACACACACATATCCTGTAATTCACTAGTGACCTCTTAACACAGCCTTAATCAACAGGATGGATTCCACCCGAGGGCGTGTCTGAGTGAAGGTGTTTGCAGGCTGATTGGTTGGCAGAGAAGAGCAGAACACAGTTGCATATGTTTTCTGTCTTAAATGTACATTTGTCGTGACCTCGTGCAGCTCACCATCTGCCATGGTCACTTTCTTCTTGGCAACTTTTCACTTGGCCTGCAATCTTTCTATTGTCTCCTGGCTTGCTAGCAGCATCGTCCTTCATTTGGTAGAGTTGATCATGTTGGCCCGACACTCGCCGCTACTGCAGTACGTAAGGGATATTTTATGCCCTGTTATCTTCTGTGACTTACTACCCGCATAAACAATCAGCCGCTCATTATTGCAATGTGGCGTTGGGCCAAGACGTTTAAAGAAATGATCTTTGAAGTTTTGCCACTACGGTGTGATGCAACACAATGAGGACATGATGTAACACAACCTTGGAGCAACGCTGTCGTGCTCTCATTTACCGGTCGACCTACGTTCCTACCCTCACCTATGGTCATGAGCAAGAGATAAAGTGAGAAGCAGTGTCATCAAACACGGAGCAGAGCCGCTGCTCCTCCGCATTGAGAGGAGCCAGATGAGGTGGCTCGGGCATCTGGTCAGGATGCCTCTCGGACGCCTCCTCTGGAGGAGGCCTCCGGGAAGACCCAAGACACGTAGGAGAGACTACGTCTCTCAGCTGGCCTGGATCTGCCGAAAGGAGCTGGACGAAGCAGCCGGGGAGAGGGAGGTCTGGGCTACTTGGCTGCTGTTGATCAGGAGTGCATCAAGATATCCAGAATGTTGATGTGCTTCACACATGTCATGTAATGAATGGACACGTTATGCTTCGTAAATGGTCAAGACATATTTAGTAACCCTTCATTTATTGCAGTTAGTCATTGGATCAGACCTGACTGTGATTTACTAATGGAATATTCTGGTAGTTACAGCACATAAAACCTGTTTACCATCTTCTAAATACGCTCTTTAACATTATTAGAGCCCTCTAGACATGAAATAACACCCCTATAGTCCCCTTTATACTCCTATTACCACTATAGTAGACATAATAAGCGAAAACAAGACATATGAGACATAAATAAGACTCCTGGTGGTGTGTGCTGCTGTAAATGCGTTCCAGTGCTGAGTGTGTGTGTGTGTGTGTGTGTGTGTGGGCACGAAAGACATATAAGTAACATATAAATACAGACGCAATTAAGCTCAGTTGAAAGGACTTATTCTAACTATGCTATGCTAACATCTTGAAACAATGCTTCCTTTATTTGCCAATGTTCTGGCATGCGTCCTACATAGGCTCCTTCCACTTCCATTTCCTTCTTAATTAATCCTCGCTCGCCCGACTTCTCATTTCCAAGCCCCCTCGCAATATCGCCATCATTGTTTACGGCTCCCACCAGTCTGTGTGTGTGTGTGTGTGTGTGTGTGTGTTCATATCTGCTGGTGTTTACCATTGTTTTTGTTTATGGAGGCGTATGATTGTGCGTACTGTTAAAATATGAATGTGTGATTCTGTGTGTGTGTGCGTGTGCGTATGTGTGTATGTGCACCCATCCCTCCCCACCTGGCTGTCAGTAGCGCTTACTCGCTGACGGCGTCCGCCAGCTGATAATTAAAGCTGAAGCGTGGAAAGATGGACGGCGGGCGAGGAAGCGCGGAGCCGTGAAGTCGAGCGACGGGAGCGTCACTTTCATTCTGCTCGCACGGCTCCTTCCTCCTCGTGGAGACAAATAATTGTTATCCTGCCATCCTATCTGTTCCCCCCCCCGGCCCCCCCTTTCTTTCTTTTTCCTCCACGCCAGTTAAAAAAAAAGAAAAGTCTGCAGCCCAAGTGAATCCACCCACCTCCGCTGGAAGAGAGCAGGGATGCTATTTCTGCTTCACATGCTTCTTCATCCAGCTTCATCTCCAACTTCCAGCAAAAAGCTTTAACATCCGGCGCAACAACGGATACAGGAGTGTCCAAACATTTTCCGGTGAGGGCCACATACTGAAAAATGAAAGTGAAAAATAAAATTTGTGATACAGGGGGAACGCTATTCAACTTTGTTCTTTTTTTTCAAATTTTGCTGCTGCTGTTTTTTTTATTTTTTTATTTTCCAAATACCTCAATTTTTATTTCTTAAAGAGTCTTCATCATTTTATCTCCGAAAATTATATCTTTATTCCCATAATATTTTAACTTTTCCCCCCACAAAATTTTCCAAAGTTGACAAGTTCATTTTGTTTTGTTTGTCATAAAATATTATTACTTTAATATTTGAACTCTATGCTAAATTGAAATGATTTTTCCTCATAATATTACGACTTTATTCTCGTAAAATTGTGCTTGTTTTTCTCATTAGAATACCACTTTTTCCTCCACACATCTTGACCTCTCGTAAAATCAGCTGTTGTGCAGAAATTACAACTTTAATCGTTGCTTTGTTTGTTTCTCCTAATATTACGACATTTAATAAAAACATCAAAAAAATATTTCAACTTTATGCTTCTAAAATGATGGTATTTTTTCTCCTAATATTAGAACATCATGTTTCATCTTGTAAAATTTAAAAATGTTCTCGTTAGATTACATTATTATTTTTGACTTTATTCTTTATGCTGATTTTTCCATATTTTTTGTGGTTTTATTTTCCAAATATTTCAACTTTCTTCTTAAATAATCTTTGTAAATTTGCTTCTCTGAATTGTCACGTCTTGGCATGACGTTAATGCTGGCGACGCCCCCCAGATGCATTATGAGAACCGATGCAGGTAAAACTATTTTAATAGTAGTTGCAGTGCAGCAACAGGGATCCAGCAAACAAACACAAATAATGTTCAACAAGCAAACAATGTACCGACCAACAAAGGAGCAGCACCTGAACTAAATAGAAGAAACTAAAATTAGCAGCAAGCGGGAGTGATACAAGAAAAGCAAAGCAAGCAGACACAGCACAGGCAAAACAGAACTACCAAAATAAGAGCATAAAACTTGAACTAAGGCATAAAAGTGAACATAAACAAAGCTGTCACGCGGGCTCAACTGACAGAGTGACATTAATCTTAGGATTCATTTTCTTTCACTTATCCGGGTCCGGGTCGTGGGGGCAGCAGTCTCAGTAGGGAAGCCCAGACTTCCGGGTCAGCGGCCACTTCCTCCAGCTCCACCGGGAGGACACCAAGGCCAGCTGTGAGACATAATACCTCCAGCGTGTCCAAGGTCTTCCCCGGGCCTTCTCCTGGCTGGACATTCCCGGAACACCTCACCAGGGAGGCGTCCAGGAGTCATCCGGACTAGATGCCCGAGCCACCTCAGCTGGCTCCTCTCGGTGTGAAGGAGCAGCGGCTCTACTCTGAGCTCCTCCCGGATGACCGAGCTCCTCACCCTGTCTCTTAGGGTGAGTCCTGCTACCCTACGGAGGAAACTCATTTCAGCCGCTTGTATCCGCGATCTCGTTCTTTCGGTCATGACCCAAAGTTCATGACCATAGGTGAGGGTGGGAAGATAGATCGAATGGTAAATTGAGAGCTTTGCCTTCCGGCTCAGCTCTCTCTTCACTACGACGGTCCGATACAGCGACCGCATTACTGTAGACGCTGCGCCGATCCGCCTATCGACCTCACGCTCCAACCTTCCCTCACTCGAGATACTTGAACTCCTCCACCCGGGGCAGGACCCCATTCCCAACCCGGAGGGAACAATCCACCCTTTTGCGACTGAGAACCATGGCCTCGGATTTGGAGGTGCTGAGTCTCATCTCAGAAGCTTCACACTCAGATTGAACCTCCCCCAGTAAACACTGAAGGTCACAGCCCAGTGAGGCCATCAGGACCACATGATCTGCGAATAGAAGTGATGAGATTCTAAGGCCACCGAATTGGACCACATCGACGCCTTGGCTGTGCCAGGAAATGAAAATTATTAATAGAATCGGTGACAAAGGTCCGTTTTGGCGGAGGCCAGACTTTACTGGAAACAGGCTCGACTTACTGCTGGCAAGTTGGACCGGACTCCTGCTCCGGTTGTACAAGGACCGAATGACACGTAGTAGCGCCACCAATCCCGTACTCCTGGAGCACCCCCCACAGGGCACCGCGAGGGACACGGTCGAATGCCTTTTCCACAGAGCACATGATGTAGACAACATGGTCAAACATTTCAACGTTATGCTGCTAAAATGCCATTGTTTTTCCTCATAATGTTACAATGTTGTTCTCGTAAAATTCCAACTTTTTCTCATTAGCTGTTTTTTGGTAGTTTCTTGTTTAAATTGTATTTTTAGAATGTGCCGCGCCAACAAAAAAAACAAAAAACAGCTGCTGGACAGGAAGTCACTGCTTAGCGATAACGATTAACGTAAAATACTACAACTTATGTCGACATACCTGGTAGACCACGTATGTCGACATAATTATTAGATGAAACGTCAAAATGATGACATAAAATGTCATCATTATAAGAAGAAAAGTTGACATTTTGAGCTAAAAAGTCACTTATGAGATAAAAAGTCATAGGCTCCAGTGAAGAAGGTGGCACATGCGCCGTGTCTATCTCATAATTTCGACTTTTCAAAATAATTGTAAGTTTTTATCTCATAATTTCATGTTTTTATGTCATAATTATGACTTTTTAGCTCCTAATTTCCACTTTTTATCTAATATTTATGACTTTCCTATCTCATAATTATAACTTTTTATCTTGCAATTTTGACTTTTTATCTCGCATTTATGACTCTCCTATCTCATAATTATGTCAACATACCTGGTCAGAATTATGATACACAAACTGAGCGTGGGCCGAGTGCCATGTGACGGAAGCGCCAGTGATGAAGGCGGCACATGCATAGCGTGTATCTCATAAATTCGAGTTTTTATCTCAATTATTACTTTTGTCTCATTATTTGGACTTTTTATCTCATGAGTTTTTTTCTCGTAATCTCGACTTTTTATCTCATAATTTTGATGTTTTATCTCATAATTATGACTTTTTTTTATCTCATGACTGTTTATCTTGTAATTTTTACTTTTTATGTCATAATTTTTACTTTTTATCCATAAGTATGACTTTTTATCGCGTACTTTTGACTTTTTCTTATCTCATAAGTATTACTTTTTATCTCATAATTTCAACTTTTTATCTCATAATTATAAGTTTATCTGGTAACTGACTTTTTATCTCATAACCTGGACATATAATATCTTATTATGACTTTTTATCTCATAATTTCACCGTTTTATCTCACGTTTATAACTTTTTAGCTCGTAATTCTGACTTTTTATCCCATAATTATTACTTTTTATCTCATAATTTCAACTTTTTATCTCATAATTAATTATAAGTTTATCTGATAACTGACTTTTTATCTCGTAACTTGGACATATAATATCTTATTATGACTTTTTATCTCATAATTTCACCGTTTTATCTCACGTTTATAACTTTTTAGCTCGTAATTCTGACTTTTTATCCCATAATTATGACTTTTTATCTCGTAATTTTGACTTTTTTTTATCTCATAATTATTACTTTTTATCTCATAATTTCAACTTTTTATCTCATAATTAATTATAAGTTTATCTGATAACTGACTTTTTATCTCGTAACTTGGACATATAATATCTTATTATGACTTTTTATCTCATAATTTCACCGTTTTATCTCACGTTTATAACTTTTTATCTCATAATTTTGACTTTTTAATCTCATAATTATTACTTTATCTCATAATTTCAATTTTTTATCTCCTAATTTTGACTTTTTATCCCATAATTATGACTTTTTATCGCGTACTTTTGACTTTTTCTTATCTCATAATTATTACTTTTTATCTCATAATTTCAACTTTTTATCTCATAATTAATTATAAGTTTATCTGGTAACTGACTTTTTATCTCATAACCTGGACATATAATATCTTATTATGACTTTTTATCTCATAATTTCACCGTTTTATCTCACGTTTATAACTTTTTATCTCGTAATTTTGACTTTTTATCACATACAAGTAATTATGACTTTTTATCTCGTAATTTGGACTAATATCGTAATTTCAACTTTTTTATTTCATAATTATGGCTTTCCTATCCCATAATTATGTTTTTTTTAATCTCAGAATTATGACTATCTCATAATTTCAACTTTTTATCTGATAATTATGACTTTTTACGTCATACCTCATTTCCAAAAATTACTTTATTTTGTTGTGTTTCTTTGTCGTAATATTACGGTTTAAAAAAAAAAATTCTTTTTTAATATTTGAGATGTATGCTACTAAAATGACTTGGATTAATTTTTCCTCATAATTGTACGCGTTTATTCTCTTAAAAAAAAATCTCGGAATATGTCTTTTTTCCCTCAATATTTGTACTTTATTCTGGTAAAACAACAGCTGTTCTTGTTGTTTTTAAATTTTTAATACTATTTCAACTTTCTTCTTGTTACTGTTTTTCTTGTAGTTATGACTTACATTGTGACTTTATTCTCTTAACATTATGTTAACATAACTTAACATATCTTAACATAACTTTTTCCACAACCTAATTCTCCAAAACATACAAATTAATTTGTTTTGCTTTGCATATTTCAACTTTATGCAAATAAAATCATGTTATTTTTCCTCATAGTATTACATTATTGAAAACATTTGTTCCTTAATATTTTGACTTTATTCTTGTAAAATGACAGCAAATGTTTCCATTTTTGCTGGTCTTTATTATTGTTATTATTTTTTGAATGTTCCGCAGGACACAAATGGCCCCCGGGCCGCACTTTGGACACCACTGCTATGGATTTACACACATTAGCATTGGGATAGTAGTAACCGTGTGTAGGATGCTACATATCCAACATGCCTTTGAATGCGTCTTCTAAATGCCTTATCTTTGGCCTTTTTAAGGCTTCATTTCGGCCAAAAATACATCAGCTGTAGGCCGTATTCAACCACAAAGCCGCATGCTTGATGAACCAATCAATGCGGTATTTTAAAATGGTTCCTGGCTTGAACACTCGGGTAGCATTCTCGTTGACCCAGTGAACTTGCGGCCTGTATCGCACGCAAATGAATCAAAGCCTTCATGTCAGCCGCTTCCCGTTGTTCTCCAACGCCCACATCCCTCGGGCCCGGGGGACTGATCCGATTCTGGCGATGATGATTGAGCGGCAACGCGCCACGGCGTCTTTAAGAAAGAGCGACTGCACACGACGCCACGTCATGTTCTCCTGCGGGCGAAGGGCTTGGCAGATATTGGAGCCATTACTCTTCAAGTGCCTCTGAAGTGGCGGTGAAAATCGAGTTCCACTCCAGACGAGACGCAAACAAACCAGCGTACGCACTCGGGCGGGGCGCTGCACATTTTTTACTGAAAGCAACACAATGGTGTCGTTTTTAGATTTGAAATGATTGGGATGCTGGCAACCTTGCATCTACTTTATGATTTAGTGGACCAGCCTGGAAACCTTTAGTTGGGGGAGTCCTGGGAAAAAAAAACCCAATTGTTTCATAGTGGTTCTTTAAAGAGGATGAGATAATGGAAGAACTATTTCCTTTTCTCAGCCGTGGATGAGATAAGTTAGATAGATAAGTTGTCCTGAAAAAGTCAGGATGTCGCATTTATTTAGCTTTAAGATGAAAACAAAGAAGTTAGCAAAAACAAAACAGGCTGGGTGGAAAATAAGAGTGAGAGCAGATTGAGGAGCAATTACGGCGCGGCGTCGCGGAGCAGTGAAGGTGAACGGGGGCCAATCGGATTGGGAGAACAGAGGGCAAACAGAATGAGTCTGGAAATTGGGAGCAGGTGTGTTGGTGTCGTCTTCTTTCGTGATGTCTGAGCATCTCGGTGCAGCTCGGAACACGCATCCTTCATTAACCCTGTCCCGCGTCTTGTTAGCGCACGCCGATTGTGAGGTAAATAGTGTTGCCGCCTCAAACAAACCGTGAAAGGCATTGCTACAAACAGGAAAAAAACACACTTCTGTACAACACACCAGCACGTTAACGCCTGGCATTTTTAAAATAGACCCCAGCGTTGACAGTTATGTGTGCATTTTTCACCATTTTGTCCATAGAGTGGGTGTGGTTTGTTGTATGGCACTGCAGCTACTTTCTAAAGTTCCAGTTCAGGTCTAGCTACACTATCTTGTCGCCTAAACCGTAGAACAGGGGTGGCCATTACGTCGATCGCGAGCTACCGGTAGATCGCCAAGGTAGTTTGGGTCGATGGCGTAAACGTCACTTTGTAGTTGTCATATGACATCAGTCAGCTGGCATTAAGCTCCCCTCCTGATTCACGCTCGCTCCCCCGCAGCGTTTCAAGCTACACACGAAGATGCAACTTTCATCTTTATGATTGTGATGATGGATGAACTAACTCAGCGGTAAGATGTCTATATCTATAACTAAAGTTATCTGTTCACTTGTAGTGGCTAGTTACGTAGAAAAAAAGTATTGTTTACTGGCTTGCTTGGCGTCATGAACTCTACTACAGAAATCAGTGTTTTCTACACGTTGGCTTCTTTCTTTCGCATCATGATTTGAAATTCTTGTATATGGCTAATGTTTGATAGCAAATGCTAACTGGATGTAATACATGAACTGTGTGTCCTAATGAAGGTTACATAGCTAATGTGACTGACATATTACCAGTACTCAGGTTATGTACACAACTATTTAGGAGTTATGTGGAATTATCTTTATTTCCTTATTGAAGTGAATTATGATAGCAACTACTTTGATTACCTGTAAACTTTGACAATGTGAATGTGAAATACTAATCATTCATATTTACAATAGAATTTCAGAGTTTACTGGTTACATTTTGTATATGTTATATGTTTTATAGAAAGAGGAAGATCATTTTGACTTGTACTTGCATGCTGAGAGAGTGTGTGCACTCCTGGTATACATGTATAACATACATAAATACATACTCATATGTTTTTTTAAATAAATATAGTAAATATATATACTTTCTATATTTATAGTAGTACGTAGATCTTTTGGAGTTGGTCATTTTAAAAGTAGCTCGCAGGCTAAAAAATTGTGAACACCCGTGCCTCAGAAATACAAGAGATAAACAGGAAGTGAACAAGGTGGGTTGCGTAGGACCATTTTGGCCCCCCAAAAATGGAGTGAGGTTCCCCAAGCTAACAAAGTTAGTGCACCATACAATAATTATTTTTTTTTACTGTGGTGGCACATTTTTAGAATTCCACGGGGGGCTTTTATGTTGGTGGAGCAGCATTTACATTATTAGAAATTATATTATTTAAAAATAATATTAGCATGATTTAATTACAGTGTTTAATAAATGATAAAATAAATATAATAAAAATGATGATTTATATAATGTCTGTATATACTTTTGTTATATTGTTTTTATATTTATTTTGTATTGTATTTTTTAATTGTTTTTTTGTAAGCAATAACCTTGCTGATTTTGCTGCCCAACACAACTTGTCACACACTTGTTCATGTGTGTGTTCGAGCAAGAAGCGTGTTGATTAGTCAGGATACCTGACTCAGTATGGTGGAGGTGGTTCCTGAACTCATCACCTTATGTGAGCTCACAAGAACCCTGTTGATTTTAAAGCATATCCAACCTACGACGTTAAGTCGCTGGGCTCCGTGATGATGTTCTGAAGATCACATGAGGTCGCCTCACATTGGTTGACCTGTCCTCAAGGGGGCCCCGTTAGCACTCAGCCTGCTGTGTCACACGTGTCTGCAAAGTGTCAGCCGTACGGCGAATCAGAGGGCGAGCGCGTTTTGTAATTGTTCACACGTTGTCGGCACCTGAGAGGGTTAGAGTGGGATCTTTTGGAACGGATTAATGATGCTAACCAAGTTTCCACTGTATATAGCATAGACAGTGGTGTGAAAGAGTGTTTACCCCCCTTTGTGATTTCTTCTTTTTTTGCATGTTTTTCACACTTCAATGTTTCAGATCATCAAACAAATGTAAGTAATAGTCATTGGGGGCACTTTTTCACACAGGACCATGTAGGTTTGGATTGCTTTTTCTCCCTTAATAATAATAAGTTTCAATTAAAAATTGCATGAGGTGTTCAGTTGTGTTGTGATTGACTAATATTTACATTTGCTTGATGGCGTGAACATTTAAGTGTGACAAACATGCAAAACAAAAAGAAATCAGGAAGAGGGCAAAGACTTTTTCACACTATTGTACATAGAACATAGTTTGAGAGCCCTTGTGTACAGCATCATGGCATCACGACTTTTCACATTTAGGAAATAACTGCCATTGCGTTGTCATTCACACGACCTTGACTCAGAACGATGCTCACTCAAAACCATGCTACCTAATTATTTACTTGAATTGATTTAAAGGTCAAAGGACGACTCTTGGGTAATTGCGTCCTTCACGCAAAGATGCGGTGACACTGATGTGACATTCGGCAACTGGAAAAGACTCCAGTGGGAAGCGGTCACCGTGTTCCTCACAAATATTTTGCAAAATATAGCATGTAACAACTATTTTGTTTGCACAGCTCAAGTTCAAGTTTGTAGTCATTCTTTTTATGACACACCTCCGTCTTCCTTTCACATGGTGCACACCTGAGTCTGTAACTAAACATAGTTTGTTGGAGGGTCAAACTTCTTGTGTACTTCCTGTGTACTTTGCCAGGGCTATGCCGAGTCACCAATCAGGTGATGCCCCACATCACAGCCTGAGATGTGACTTTGTTTTGGCCGAGCAGGTCCATCGCTGAGCAGACTGCACATGCTAGATTGGTGCAGCACTCTGGAATCATGCACACTCCCAGGATAGCCAACACAAACGTACCAGAATTGTCCTGTTCGGTTTACAAAGCCCTGTAAAATGATGGAATGCCCAGCGATTCTGGGATTATGATGGTGCTCACACACTGCGGTGCCACCCAGCGACTATTAAAAAATGTGTCCGTCTCTACTAACTTGGTAGCATCTGGTCTTGCCATGTGAAGAAGTGAAAAAGTGAAAGTGAAAAAGCCCTGCAAGCAGTTGAACACACTGCTTAAGCCGTCTCCAAACAGGTGGCCTATGGTTCTGTATCCTCCCGAAGCAAGCTTCCAAAGAGCTCCAGCCACTTGTTTTGCAGTGGGGATGCACACACGAACAGATGTGTTCCTCCTTGCCATTGCCTGTCTAACCTGATCAGAAATGTACAGAAATGACCCCTGCGAGACACGGAAGTTCTGCTGGAAGTGCATTGCATTGAAGTCAGGAACAATAGTGTCCCACCAGTACCTCGAATGCGGATGAGCCCACACCGTTGTTGTACAATCTTCCAGAACAATACCTAAACAGACAAAATAATATAATATTAGTGTGCGATTCATTAACTCTAGCTGGAGCGGTACAATGTTGCACTGACCTCAAAAAAAGAAAAAAAAGAAAAAAGTAACCATTCTCCAGTTCTGTGATCTCTGCTGGCCGTCGAAGAAGCTGTTATTGCAAACGTTGGTGAATTGTACATGTTAGTAGCATTGCCATCAGCAGCAACGCTTCCATGTACAGTGGTGCCTTGGTTAACGTCATTAATCCGTCCCAGAAGGTCAGACTCAAACCAAAACGGACTCTCACCAAGGCAGGTTTTCCCATAGAAAATAATGTAAATCCAATTAATCTGTTCCAGACACCCAAAAATGTTAACACAAAACACGTTTTATAGACAATAATTATATTTTTACATGCAGAAAATAATGCGAAAATAATTACAAATGACAAAACAATGGACAACTGAACATTTAACATCACTTTTACCTAGTTTTGCAAAGGGGAAGAGAGGAGATTTTACTTGGAGGGCAATCCCTTTTTTTAACTGTTTCTACACTGATGCCAGAAAAATTCTATGAGGAGAGGTCTGCCAAAGACATTTTAATATGCACAGTTTTACATTAAAAAAACATTGCCACAAAAATGACATATGCTTGTTACGTCGAGTATCTCTCTCTGGCAGCAGCAACTCTGACATAAACAAACGCTGTTGCCCTAAAAATGGCGCCTGCATATGCTAACTTCGTGTTGTTTTGTGATCCGCGACGTAACCCCTGTGACGGAATGACACGGCTCCCCAGGACAATGGAAAATGAAACTAGTGTAGAGTCACTTTAGAGGCAACACCGGTTCAACTCCAGCCCCGAACTAAACCAACACCAATACCATCAGTGGAAAACGGGTCTATGATTCATTTTGAATGACCTGGCACAAGATGGCAGAGGTTCCTCCAGTTCAAAGATGAGAATCACATCTCAGACAAGCACACAACCTGGGCTGATCTGCTTCAAACTTATGTCTACGTTTCTAAGCAGGAATCTTATACATTTTTAATGATCCCTGATATTACATGGTGGAAATATCTGATTCTAATAGGCAAATGTTCCTTGTCATGTGACCTCTTAAGACTCGTTCCTGTACCGCCGAGCAAGAATCCTACTGATTTTGAATGACACCTAACCCAAGAAGGCCAAAGAGAAGTGTGGAATGTTGCTTTTTTATCTCCTGTTGGTTGGTTAGTTAGTTAGTTAGTTATTTTCCATATGATAAATGTGAGAGGGCTGGGGCTCTCTGGCAAAGATCAGACTTAACTATACATAAGCTTAGTAGTAAAACTGACTTTGATGATATGTTTTTTTTGCAAGGTTAGATTCCAAATATATAACTTGTTAAGGTCCCAAGCGGACAAAAAAGTGCCCTCCCAAAACCTGCTACAAAAACGTAACCGATTCATATTGTTTTTTCTATTTTTGTTGCTCAAATCTTGTATAAAAATATCTAAGGTCAGGACTTTGACTAGGCCACTCCAAAGTCTTCATTTTGTTTTTCTTCAGCCATTCAGAGGTGGACTTGCTGGTGTGTTTTGGATCATTGTCCTGCTGCAGAACCCAAGTTGGTTTCAGCTTGAGGTCACCAACAGATGGTTGGACATTCTCCTCCAGGACAGCAGAATTCATGGTTCCATTTATCACAGGAAGTCTTCCAGGTCATGAAGCAGCAAAACAGCCCCAGACCATCACACTACCACCACCATATTTTACTGTTGCTATGATGTTCTTTTTCTGAAATGCAATGTTACTTTTAGGCCAGATGTAATGGGACACACACCTTCCAAAAAGTTCAACTTTTGTCTCGTCAGACCACAGAGTATTTTCCCAAAGGTCTTGGGGATCATCAAGATGATTTCTGGCAAAATTGGGACCAACCTTAATGTTCTTTTTGTTCAGCAGTGGTTTTGGTCTTGGAACTCTGCCATGCAGGCTGTTTTTGCCCAGTGTCTTTCTTATGGTGAAGTCATGAACACTGACCTTAACTGAGGCAAGCAAGGCCCTGCGGTTCTTTAGATGTTGTTGTGGGGTCTCTTGTGACCTCTTGGATGAGTTGTTGCTGTGCTCTTGGGGTCATTTTGGTTGGCCGGCCACTCCTGGGAAGGTTCACCAGGAAGGGGGCAAACACTTTTTCACACCACTGTATATATACTGTACATATATTTTTTCATTGTACTTTTCCTAAAAGTAAAGTTAAAACCTCATCTCGTCTCGTGAGTTGAGTGCCTTGTGACACCCCTAGTTGACCACCATCATGACGTATGGAGTAACACAACCAAAGTTATGAGCAAAAAACAAGCAAAAATTGACCTAAAAAGACAAGAAAAGATACATATTTACATATTTGATATTTTTGTTTAGAAGTGAAGTTGACTGAGAAATTTGACGAAAAAAGTACAAAAAATATGAATCAGTTATGCTTTTGTAGCAGTTTTTGGGAGTAGACTTTTATATTCTCAACGAGCCGTAAATTTGCAATCTGAAACGGCAAAACCCCCCCAAAAAACATCAAAATAAATTTTATTACTAATCGTATGTATATACTTTTAAGTAATATATTGCATGAATGGATATATATGCTGTAAAAGTTCATATGTATCTTATTATTCACGTGCATATTGACCAAAATTAATTTGAAAACAATTTAAAATCTCAAAAAAATGCACTGGAATCACCCGTTTGATAAAATTATGCGACACGTCATGTGTTGATGTTCACTTTGTTTCTTATTATTCAGAGAATGAAAAATAGTCCGTAAAATGTGTACCGCAGTCAATTGACAGCTTGTCACAGGCTAAGCTTATCTATGCCAGCATGTATGATTGCTCATGTTTCAATGTCATTCCATTTTCTGGCATTTTGTTTACACATTTTGCCTGGCTAGCGGCAGCGAGCTAGCTTGTTTTTGTCCCACAGGCGAGCTAGAAGTGGCTATTACGTTCCTGGGATACATCAATCACCGATCATCATCACAATTTACTTTTTGAAAGTGTCACTGAACAGTCTTGCTCTGTTGTTATCATTATAAAACTTAAGACTTCTCTTCAAAACACTCTAGTTGTGTGTCAAAGTTGTGCAACAGAAACACGCAGTGTGTCCAGCTTTAAGATAGCGATGCTATCACAGGGGTGTCCAACAGGTAGCTCGGATGCTAGCAGTACCTCACCAGCCGATGTGGAGTAGTTCGCCAAAGAATATTTCTTCACCTCTTAGTACTTTTTATAAGGTGGCACCTACATTTAATCACAAATGAGCACACTGAGTGGAGATGTGCTTTGTAAATAAAGAACAATTTAAATGTTGGCAGCCACATAAAACACAAATAGCTCACCTCTTTGTTTTTGTTAAAGTGGTTGTAATAGTGCTGCAAGTTGGATATACTTGTGCTATCATAACCCTGCACTCTCAATTTACACAGGACGCATTTCTAGAACAAAAATATTTAAAATGTTATTTTGTTAATTGTGTTATTTTGAACTAAAAAAATATATTATTGAACAATTCATTTCCCATGTATCCGTATTACTCTAAAAGAGGCATCAAATTAAATTTAGGTTTGTGTCAAGTAGTACAAAATGTTGTACTTTTATACTAGTCACACAGTACTATTGGAATAAGTAGGTCAGGTGACAAAAGGAGGCTCGACATTTTCGGCCCTCAGTTGAAGTTCTCTCAGCAACTTTGCCATCAAATCAACAGTTTTGGAATGTTCTTGGTTCATGTTCTGCTAGTTGTCCAAAAAAGTTAAATAAATAAGCTAATAAATAAATGTCATAAAAAATTGTTATTTGTTATAGTAAAAAAAAATTGCAGACGCAGCAGCGGCATGACACAGCGGCGGCAGTCTGCCCTCCCGTGCAGCCCACCACCACAGCTTCAAAAACTTCCAAGGGAAACCCTGTAGTTCAGCGTGATCTTTGACAAAGAGCCCTAGTCCTAACATTTATTATATGGAAAATAACTCATGTTGTTTGTATCTTTCTAAGCAAAAGCAGTGACATCATTAAATCAAATGGGCATTTAGAGGGTTAATATAATACGAATATTTACATATTTGGTATTTTTTAATTAGAACTCAAGTTGAGCAAAAAAATGACAACAAATACTAATCGGTTAGGCTTTTGTAGAAGTTTTTGGGAGGGGATTTGTTTATCCCCTCGAGACCTCAAGAAGTCCTAAATTTGAAATGTTACCCAAGAAAAAACACCAAAAAACCCCATCAAAATCAATTTTATTCCTAATCTTATGTATCGTTAAGCCTGATCTTTAAGATCGAGCCCCCCCCTAACATTTAGGATATGGAAAATTGTGTAATTGTGTATATATTTTTCAAAGCAAAAACAGTGACATCATGAAATCAAATAAGCACTTAAAGGGTTAATATTAGGGAAAATCGTGTGATCGGCATATGCTGATAAATGCCGTTCAACGCTGATGACAAAAGCCAATCACCTGTGGTCCGTACTGCTGCAACCTGATCACCGCATGAAGTGTGGGGTCTTGGGCAGCTTCCTCCTCGCACTTTCCTTCACACTGCACAGGCGTGCCAAAACAAAAACAATCATGTCTGCGGTGTGGAACTTACCTCACCTATGTCGTGGGGGTAGCACGTTAAAAAGCTTTAATTTAATACGGCATTTGAAGAACAAACACTTGACGGAGTCTGTAAGTTTCAAGAGTGATGTTAGTGTTCTCTTGAAAAAGTAAGTCAAATATGTTGTTGTCTAAATGAAGGTGATTTTATGGTTCCTTTTTTCATATCATGTAGCCAATAGCAGGGGTGCAACCAGGAATTCTGGGCCCCGTGATACATTTTTATTAGTAATTACCAATTTTATAGGCTCCCTGGCAGTCAGGGGACCTTGGAATTGTCCTAACTTTCCCTATTTATACAGCACCCCTGGCCAATAGCACTCATCCTAAATAAATAGAACAATGTATATTTAATCCATGTGATCAGTCTCGTCTGATTTCACTCATGGATGATCGGTGTCGGAACCAGCAGCATAAAACCCTGATCGGACTGTCCCTAGTTAATATGATAAAAATATTTACATATTTGGTATTTTTGATCAGAACTGAAGTTGACTGAGCGATATTAGCAATAAAAAGTACAACCTACAGCAGGGGTGGCCATTACGTCGATCGCGAGCTACCGGTAGATCCCCAAGGTAGTTTGGGTCGATGGCGTAAACGTCACTTTGTACTTGTCATATGACATCAGTCAGCTGACATTAAGCTCCCCTCCTGATTCGCGCTTGCTCCCCCGCAGCGTTTCAAGCTTCACACGAAGATGCAACTTTCATCTTTATGATTGTGATGATGGATGAACTAACTCAGCGGTAAGATGTCTATATCTATAACTAAAGTTATCTGTTCACTTGTAGCGGCTAGCTACGTAGAATAAAAGTATTGTTTACTGGCTTGCTTGGCGTCATGAACTCTACTACAGAAATCAGTGTTTTCTACACGTTGGCTTCTTAAACTATTATTTCATGATGACATTAAAAATGTGCCCATTGGTGAAACCTTTTCAATATGTTGCCTTGGCTTGGGCTGCATTGTCTTTTGCATCATCATTTTAAATTCTTGTATATGCTAATGTTTGATAGCAAATGCTAACTGGGTGTAATACATGAACTGTGTGTCCTAATGAACGTTACATAGCTAATGTGACTGACATATTACCAGTACTCAGGTTATGTACACAACTATTTAGGAGTTATGTGGAATTATCTTTATTTCCTTATTGAAGTGAATTATGATAGCAACTACTTCGATTACCTGTAAACTTTGACAATGTGAATGTGAAATACTAATCATTCATATTTACAATAGAATTTCAGAGTTTACTGGTTACATTTTGTATATGTTATATGTTTTATAGAAAGAGGAAGATCATTTTGACTTGTACTTGCATGCTGAGAAAGTGTGTGCACTCCTGATATACACGTATAACATACATAAATACATACTCATACGTTTTTTTAAATAAATATAGTAAATATATATACTTTCTATATTTATAGTAGTACGTAGATCTTTGGGACTAATGAATTATGCTTTTATAGCAGTTTTTGAGAGGGAACTTTTTTTGTCCTCTCGGGACCTCAACAAGTCCTAAATTTGGAATCTGACCCTGCAAAACACCAAAATCAATTAGATTAATACAACTAATCTTATGTATAATTAAGCCTGCCCAGCCCCCTAACATCATTGTGTGTATTTTTCAAAGCAAAAGCAGTGACATCACTGAATCAATGGACATTTAACGGGTTAATATAATAAAACAAATTATTAGAACTGCAGTGGACTGTGAGATATGAGCAAAAAAAGTAGAACAAACATGACTGTTATATTTTTATAGCAGTTTTGGGGACTTTTTTGTCCTCTTTGGACCTCAATGGGACGTAAATGAAAGGGACCTCAGTGAGGTGAGGTTAACTTCATATTTTGCTGTTATAGTTCAAAGCAAGAGCCCAAAATCGGTATCTAATCCATGAGATGCTCAAGGTATAACTCAGGTGAAAGGTCAAATCAGCGCATGGTTCTTGTCACCTCTCTGCAAAGCCTTTCAAGGGTCGTGGTTCTATGGCGTAGGCCAGTCCTCGAGTGATTTTAAAAGGATTACTGCACAGGTAGCACAGGTTAAAGGTCATTTCTTTTTACCAGGTTGACACAGCTCATCGGCGGCGTCTGTCAGGTGACAGTGGCGACACGCTCGCAACATGAGCGCCTCTTAACCGGTGCGGTGTAATCATGTTTGGCTCCGTTAATTAACGATGACATGACGAGACAGGGGAGGGGAACCGTCCCCCCGCTTCTGCTGCCATCGCTGCTGACGATGTATGCTCGGCTTTCCGCTTCAGTCTGTCACGCCCACTCGCGAGCCGTCTATTCCCTCAATGAGTCAAATTGCCCGAAACTGCCACTAATAATAGTCATTATCCCGACAAAAAAGGCCCAATTAGTCTAATCTTAACATCACAGTCTTTAACTCTTTTTGTCTTTTGTCTGGGTTCTCTTCTCTTTGTATCTAAAAAAAATGAGAGTAACGAGTCAAAAGTTGGCAATGCTAGCATAGGTATGTGAGCTACAGTACAAACATTACATTTTAACATCAAGAAAAACAACACAATCCAATTTACAGCCCCCACGTTTGTTGCTGACAGATGGATAGTTGGTGTTTAACATGTGTAGCGAAGCCTGCTTTACTTCATGGTGTGAATGCTGAGACGCATTATTCTGTGCACGGTGGCACGGCTCAGGTCCCAGAGTGGTCGTCTCCAACCTCAGCCGGTGAACCACCATCGTGAAAGGCGTGCTCAAAACCTCAGCGAACATCTTTACTTCAGCAAGCGTCCAAGATACGACATTTTGCTAGCTTGTAAATAAACACAGCTGGAACCTTAACATTAAAATACTGCTGACGTCATACAATTTGGAATTCAGTCCAAATTTGGGAAACTACACACTTCTAAAGTTGATTATACTACAAAACCCCTTCATGTATAAAGTCAAACGTTTGCAACACTAGCATAGCTATGTCAGCTATGTCAGACTTCCAGCTCCCATGTCTGTAGATGACTGACAGATAGTTGGCATTGCTCTCCGAGTCATTTTAAGATGTGTAGTGAAGCCAGTTTTGAATTGTTTTGTTTTACTTACAATGCTTTCACGTGGCGGGTCCGTACGGAAGGATATTTGTCCTTCATGATGTCGTGAAAAGCCGCACTTTGAGCGCCCATTTGTGTGCAAAGCCACAGTAGGACGTCTGCATTACTAATTGCAGACTCTACGTTGGTCTGTTGTGGTGTAGAGGGATCTGAGCTGAAAGGCAAAGCTCTCAATTTAGCAGTCGATCTATATTCCTACCCACACCTTGGGCTTTGGGTACTGACCAAAAGGACAAGATCCCAAGTACAAGCGGCTGAAATGAGTTTTCTCCGTAGGGTGGCTGGGCCCCCCTTCGAGATAAGGTGAGAAGCCCTGTCATACGTAGAGTAGAACTGCTACTCCTCCACATTGAGAGGAGCCAGATGACGTGGGTCGGGCATCCGGTCAGGATGTCACCCGGTCTCCCTGGGGAGGTGTTCAGGCCACACCCGACCGGTCTGAGGCCTCAGTGAAGACCTAGACCACGTTGAGGAGACTCTGTCTTTCAACTGATCTAGGAATGCCTCGGGAGGAGCTGGACGAAGTGGCCAGCGAGAGGCAAGTCTGGGCTTTCCAGCTTAGGCTGCCACCTCTGCGACCTGACCTCAGATAAGTGGAAGAAGATGGATGGGTGGATGGATGTAACGGAAAGCCGCAACTTCAAATGTGAGCGTTTTAGCGCCTCATTCGTGTACAGTAGGGACATCTATCAATTAAAAATTGCCGACTCTGCATTGGTCCGTTGTGATGAAGAGGGAGCCGAGCTGAAAGGAAAAGTTCTCAATTTAGCGATCAATCTAACTTCCTACCCTCATCTTTGATTATGAGTTTTGGGTAGTGATCGAAGACAAGATCGTGGGTACAAGCGGCCGAAATGAGTTTTCTACCTAGGCTAGCCAGGCTCTTCCTTAGTGAAACTCGGAGTAGAACTGTTGCTCCTCTGCATTGCGAGGAGCCAGATGAGGTGGCTCGGGCATCTGGTCAGGATGCCTCCAGGGCGCCTCCCTGGGGAGGTGTTCAGGGCACGCCCGCCGGATTGGAGGCGGCCGGACACAATGGAGAGACTATGTCTCTCAACTGGCCTGGGAACGCCTCGAGATCCGCTGGGACGAAGTAGCCAAAGAGAGGGAATTCTGGGCTTCTCTGCTTCGGTTGCTGCCCCTATGACCCGACCAATTAGAAGATGGATGGATGTAATGGAACGCCACAACTTCAAATGCAAGCTTTTTAGCGCCTCATTTGTGTGCAAAACTACAGTAGGACACCCATCAATTACTAATTAGACTCGACATGATGATGGTGACACCATGCATGCCTATACGTTTGCAGAGTGATGTACCAAACACATTTTCAACTGCATGTTTTTTTATACAGTGTATATTTAATACAGTTTCATATCACTGCGCCATTATTCATATTTAATCTGGGATTTGTTGGCCAAACAAGCAGCGACTTAGACGGAGCCAGCAATTAGTGGGAAAACAAACACCGTAACTCTTTACTACACTGCGACTGTGTTTCTTTGCCAAATTGTACAAATTGGATTTTAAATCATCCATACAAACAATATTAAATTGAACTTGAAACGACACCCAAGTGTATAACTGGTGGAAGATCATGAGATGAAGATGAGAGGTGATGGCGTGTGTAGATGATGGATGTGTAGGTGTCACATGACTGATGCCTCCTGAGTAACGACGGGCCCGAGGCCAAATAACTCTTCCTTACAATTGCAGAGGACGGTGTGTGATATACGTGATGTCGTATATACAGTATATTGTACATATCCCAGCATGCACTGCACACGTGCATGTGTCATGTGCACACAAGCATGCAGTGGGATGACAAGAAGAACACTCCTGGGGGTGCGAGAGATGCCAAGTAAGACAAGATATAAAAGTGAGGAGGAGGACGAGGCCAAGGGGGAGGCTGAGACCGACACAGACACACACACACACACACACACACACACACACACACACACACACACACAACAGCTCCCCCGCGACCCTGAGCAGAATAAGCGGTAGAAAATGGATTGATGGATGGATGGTACATTTGTGTAGACTGAACTTTTTCAAAATCTCCTTCCTTGTGGACATGATACCACCTCTGACCCACCCCTAGATTGGATGGGTCTGCCCCGTGTATACACTCATCACTTTGTTAAAAAAAAAAAAAAAAATCAGGCTTCACTACACATCTTAAAACATAGCTCTGCTAGCCATCGGTCAGCTACAGATGTGGGAGCTGTAAGTTGTTTTTCTTCAGCGACTCGGCTAACCTAGCATGAGTAAGCTGACTTGTTTTTCTCATCCTTGTTGGAGGTTTCATTAGAAGACTCAGTCGTCTTCAAACCTACAGCACCCGCCGTGAAAAAGCATTCAGCCGCTTTGCGAGCGTCTGACAGAGACTTATAGCGCTCGCTATGTAGGTTGTGTATATTTATGCGTGGTGGCTGTTTGAACCCAGGAAGTAAAAGAGGTGATTTATCCACGGCGCTTCCTTCCCCCTTCCCTCAGCGAGGATGCAGACGGATGGCGCGGACGCTACAGCCGCCCTCGCTGTCTATTTTTTGCCCCGCCATAGATCCTCGCGCTCTGCTACTGTCACATCCTCGCAAGTTGAGGATGCGCCGGGAATCACGCTGCAACCCTCCAAGGAGCTAGCATGCTAACGGATTAGCACAAGCTACCTTTTCTGTCTTCTGCTGAAGATGTCACACAAAATATGAAAAGAAAAAACTTGTTTTCTTGTAATATCATCACAATGTTTTGAGTCTATTTTATAGTCTATTTTATAGTATTTTCATTAGGATAATTTTTTTTTTTTACTTTTTCTTATTATCGTGAAGATATTTTTGTGTCATCATATTACAACTTTACTCTTACAAAATTGTCTTTTTTTCTGCAGTTGAAAAAACAGCCCCAACATTTTTCTTGTATTATCACGACAATATTTTTGTGGCGTCGTATTACAACTTATTACGTTTACATTACAATTCTTGTCAAATTGCATTTTTGTCCATGAAAAAAAATAAGGCTTTTTTCTCGCATTATCATGAAGATATTTTTGCATTATATTAAACATTTATTCTTCTGGAATTGTGTCCTTTTTCTGGAAAAAAAACACCCATGTTTTTCTAATATCACGAAGATATATATTTTTAATCATAATATTACAACTTTAGTCTCGTAAAATTGCATCTTTTTTCTTGAACTAAAGCAAACTTTTTTCATTTCTCATCATGACGATATTTGTGCGTCACTAAATTACAAATTTATTACTGCAAAATTGCGACTCTTTTGTTGAAAAAACAACTTTTTTTTCTTGTCTCATCATGGCAATATTTGTTTTTTCTTGAGAAAAATAATACTTTTTTTCTCATATTAGCATGAAGATATTTTTGTGTTATATTACAAATTTAGTCTGGCAAAATTGCATTTCACCCCGACATTTTTCTTCTTGTATTGTTATGGAGATATTTTTATATCATGATATTACAACTTTTTTCTTGTGAAATTGCGCATTTCTTCTTGAATAAAAAAAAAGTAAATATAATTATCTCCCTTAATTGGTTCCGATAAGTGAATTTCCCGGAAGTAGGATTCAATATTAATAATCAGAATATTTCATGGTTAGAGCATAGAAAGCCTGTTTATGACTTTCTAAATACTTGCCTTAACATTATTAGGGCCCTGTAGACATGAAATAACCTGCCAATAGTCACTTTTACTGCTATTATTCTTGTTTACATCACATTGTGCAGGCTACGGGATCACTGCAGGGACATAACAGATGGCCGTTGCTAGCCGTTTCTCTTACTATGCTGCCTAGTGAGACTTCTGGCATTCCTTATCTTGAACAATCCTCTTCAAATCTGGCTTGTCTTGTATGTCACAACTCTCATCCAATGCCACACTAAAATACTCACATGCTTGAAGGTCAGAGTGCAACTGTGATTCAACAGCTGTATTAATATCCGATATTCTGCGTTTAACACTGTGGCGGGACAGTTGAACGTCTGATACGCTCCGTTTTAGTTTGTCGTCTCCAGGAGCCAAGATTTCAAAGGCGTCAATGAGGCATTTTTTAATGAAGTCCCCTTCGTTGCATGGCTTTTTAGCCCGTGCTATGTTCCAAGCCAGCTGATATGATGCAAGCGTTACGGTCTCCGAGTGTTTCGAAAAATTTTTGGAAAAACTGCACCTGCTTTTCTGCTTGGCTTTTCAAAGCGACCAACTTGTTCTTGCGAAGTTCAGTCCCTTTTGGAAATTCCTGTTCGATGTTAGGGTGGAGTGAGCTGAAGTGACGCTGAAGATTTGAAGCTTTGAAATGCGCTAATGCTGCGTGACATATAGGGCAGATCGGCTTGCCATTACGTTCAACAAAAAAATATAAACTCTCCCACTCTGGCAAAATAGTCCTGTGTTCTTCTTCATATTTTTGTTTGGCTGTGCTTTTTTTCCCTGCCATTTCAAGAGGTAACTTGACGGAAATTGTTTACAACACAAATGATGTCACACCAAAGATTCTCTCATCGCTCGTTTGACGTCACTCAAACAGGCGTACATGGTCAGTGTGCCATCTAGCTGTAGGGGGAGTGAATGACAGCGCCAGCCAAGCATTTTTGACGCATGTCATGTGACAGCTCCTGAAGAGCCGCATGAAACTAGTTAAAGAGCCGCATGAGGCTCGCGAGCCGCGGGTTGGCCAGGCCAGAGTTAGACTCTCCAATTTACCTATACTAAACTTAAAAACGTGTTTCAAACGGATTAGTGAAAAAGAACAAACAAGCCAAAAATTGACCACTTCCACATGGAATTAGAGGATAACCTTTTTTTACTTGATCGCAGCCAGGGCATGTCTGTCTCGGACATGTGATATTAGTTGAGAAGCAAGCTAAACAATTAGTTTGGGGAAAATGTGAAAATATTCTGTGAATAAAGTCATAATATGACAAAAAGAAAATTTGCTAAAAGAAGAAAGTTGAAATGTTTGGAAAATTAAAAACACCGAAAACAAAACAACAGCAAAAATGGGAAAAAAGTTGATACTACTAAAAGGGTTTTTCACATTTGCATCCCTTGCTGCACCCCTGGCCTAACCGATTAAAGGAAACAACAAGCTTCAGGTTAATCGACGAAGGAAATAAGCATCAGTTGCTTTTTACTTCTTTGCATTTTTTATGCTCATCATTTGTTGGTCACCAAGAGTTTTTTTGTGCGCTTGTTTGTTACCACTATTAAATACCCTATGGAAGATATCAAGGCCCTGCAGGACGACATTAACGCAAAAACCCTGGAGCTGCGACGCTGTTAAGAAACTGTCATTTATGGTTTTATTAAGATTTATTTGAAGACTAATTTTGGTCCTATTGTGTGAAAAGAAGCACGGGGCGACCGTTTCTTTTCTTAGAAGTTGTGTGGTGACATTTAGCAGAGAGCAACACTTCCAACAAAAGGTCCTCTAAGCAGAAGTATTTCTTGGACGCTGTGGACAAGCCGTGGGCGATGTGATAGTTGGGATATAAATAGCCTGCGGGAAGTTTGAATGCGGCGGATTAGCAGTAAAATTGTGCGTACCGATGCGACTTTTTCTTTGGAGTGCGGCGGATCTTGGCGCTGTCGACAATCTGTGGAGCTCACACTCCAACCAGTGAAGTCTGCAATTGTTGTTGAGGATGTGATTATTCAGGATTAGAAGTTGGAAAAAAAAAGCTGTGTGGAGAAGAAGAATAGAAAGTGACTATGTAGAAAGAGTTGTGTGATTGCGCAGGAAGTCCAGTCGGGTTGTCAGTGCGTGCAGCCCTGCTGCGCTTCTGAATGAGCGCAGAGCGGAGATCATTTGTCATTTGTCAATGTAAGGACTTTTGTTGATGGCTCGGTCACATGACCTGCTCCAATCAATGCTCTTCTTCTGCTTTATACACCATCACCATCGTCATCCATGTGACACCTCTACAGCAAGTGCAATTGTACACCGAAGCAGCTTGGATATAAAGCACTGAAAACAACACAAAAAACACATCACGTTGGTAAATGACTGACGTGGATTCGAGATGTTGGTGGAAGGAAAGCTTTGAAGACCTCCTCAATCCCACCAACATGTCTTCCAATGAGGAAACATTGCCTGGGGACTCCACGGTGGGTTCTCCTACCGAAGTGGTCAAAAAGCTCTTCGGTGGCACAGACCCGGGGGTGGATGAGACCCGCCCGGAGTTCCTTAAGGCCCTGGATGCTGTGGGTTTGTCTTGGTTGACACGATTCCACAGCATTGCGTGGACATCGGAGGCGGTGCCTCTGGACTGGCCGACCGGTTTAGTGGTGGTCCCGCTTTTCAAGAAGGGGGATCGGAGGGTGTGTTCCAACTATATTTGAGGCCAAGCTGATGGTTTAAGCTCTTTTGTTTCTGTTTTTAGTGCTGCCAAGTTAATCAGGCCTTAAAAAGAAACCGCAAATGAGAATTTCTTTTTAAAGCAGTGAGAAACAGCTATGTGTTATGTCCTTGAAGGTGGTACCAAGCATAGCCGCATGTAACTCAGCGAAGGAATATACCTAAAAGTAATACTGTGAGAATAAAGTTGGAGTGTATGTTCGTGTATGTGAATGTATGTATAAATAATATGTATAATTTCCGGTGTATAAGCCGCACCCACAGAATTTAGAGAGAAAGACAGATTTGTACACTGTAAGCCTCATCGGACCATAAGCCGCACATGTCTGCACCATAAAATGGCATATTGTGGCGCGGTGGAACTGTGGACCAGCTCTATACTCTCTGCAGGGTCCTTGAGGGCGCATGGGACTTTGCCCAACCAGTCTACATGTGTTTTGTGGACTTGAAGAAGGCATTCGATGGTTTCGGAACACCTAATTCAGGCTCTTCGTTCTATGAATGACCGGTGTCAGGGTTTGGTTTCATTGCCGGCAATAAGTCGGACCCGTTCCCAGCTGTCACGCCCTCGCTCCCTCTCGCTCAACCTGTGGACGCTTGTCGCTGAATGCTTGTTGTTGCGGGGCGGGGCGAGCCGGCATGAGTGCGCTGTTACCCCCCGGTTTTGGGGACTGGGCTCCTGGTTTGAGTTTGGGGGTTGTGTGTCCGGAGAGCGGCGATGCATTCTGGCGTGTTCCGTGGTCAAAATGCGTGTCTGTTGCTCGCACCGGGAGGAGAGGGCACTGATGTAATCTTTTGGGCTTTTTTCCAATATTCTCGCGATCGACTCGGAAAAGTCCCGAAGATCGACTAGTGGCTCGCGATCGATGGGTTGGTGACCCCTGGTTTAAGACAATACAGGACGTTGATGAACTGTCTGCCCTGGCCACTAGGTGTCACTAGCAACAGGCACCAGATGATCGCCACACAGGCTTTCACTGTTTTATAATTATTTATCTCACAACAGGCACAATAATAACATAATAATAATAATATCATCATCATCACCATCATAACACAGACTGCAGCTAACACTGAACACGGAATCTCCAACATCACTTCCTGTCCACACTTCAAGAAGACATTTATTGAAATACGCATTTATTGAAACACACAGCCTGAGTCTTATTTATGTCTGAAATGGCTTCTCTTCTCTGATCATATCTACGATATTGGGTAATATGAGTGGAAAGGCCACGATATGGGTGTTATTTTTGGTCTAGGGCAGGGGTGTCCAAAGTGCAGCCCGGGGGACATTTGCGACCAGCGGCTGTGATTTTGTCGGCCCACGGCAATCTAAAAATGTAATTTAACAAGGAAACTTTAAAAAAACAACAACAACAAGCAGCAAAAATGGGAACATCAATCAAAAGTCAAACTATTAAGAGAAGAGTTGTAATCTAGCAAGGAAAAAAGCCTTCGTTTCCCAAGAATAAAGTAAAATTATGAGGGAAAATGTCATTTTAGTAGCATGAAGTTGAAATATTAAAGAAAACTGATTTTGTTTTTTTGTAAGCCAAAAACAATGACTAAAGTTGTCATTTTTGGAAACTCAGGTTGGGGGAAATTTTATAACATGGGAATAAAGTAAAAACATTAGAAAGAAAGTTGAAATCAACAGCAGAAACGTGACCAGTGTAAACTTGTAAAATGAGGGAAATTATCATTTTAGTAACAATGTTGAAATAAAGAAAAAAAAAACATTATTGTTTTAAAAGATATGAAGTTACAATTACGAGAAGAAAAAAAAATACGAGAAGAAAATTTACAAGAGGAAAGCTGTAATGAAATAGTTGGAAAATTAAAAAAAAAACATCAGAAATGGAAAAAAGAGCTGCAATTTTATGAAAATAAAGTATTAAGAAAAAAGTAATAATCGAATGAAGAACAAAAGTCAAAATGTTACAAGAATAAACTGGTATTATTATGGAAAAACATCATTTTTAGTAGCATTTCACCAATATTCCAAAGGTGAAATGCAGTATTTTCTTGAGCTACATACAACTTCTTAGCATATCTCTATGTGTTGCTTTACTAAGTATCAAAGTGGCCCTTGCATCCTTTCATTTTTCGGTATGTTTGGACACCCCTGGTCTAGAGCGCTCCAATAATCTTAGAACTGTCTTTAAAAAGACATACACAGGTTTTCTGTGCTCCAACTACAAAAATATTCAATTCATTCATATTGAATTGACAGAATGGAATAGCGAGCCAATACAGAAACTCCGTACACAAGGCTTTAGGGAGTTTTCTTTGAGGCGCATGTGTGCGTGTGGTCACAGTAACATGCAAAAACAATGCAATTACGATCTATAAATGCACCTCGGACATGCGAAGCGCAAGTAGCTAGCCAAAACACAGCTGATACATTGCTGACAGCCAACAGCACACCATCAAGTTTACAAACAAAGTCAAAGTGGTACTTCAGCAACATTTGACATGTTGTGAGACAAAGCCAAAGACGAACGTTTCCCAAGGCTCAAACGTTTTAGCGCAAACACAGCTTGCTCACCAGCATTTTCAGACTGCGTTCTGCCTGTTGCTTTGAGGGAAAACGTCAAAGATTGTCTCACAGCGACAAGAGCTTTTCGGCTGCTTACCAATAATATCAACTCTGTCATTTTCTTTCTTTCTTTTCTTGTTTCCTTTTTGTATTCTTTCTCTTTTCTTTTTTCTTTCCATGCTTCCTTCTTTCTTTCTTCCTGCTTGCCTGCTTTGTTTCTTTCTTCATCCTTTCTTCTTTTCTCCCTTCCGTCCTACCCCTTTTATTTCTTTCTTCCCTCCCTTTTTTCTTCCTCCCATCCTTCTTTCTTTCTTCCTTCATTGATTGCTCCCTTCCTGCTGTCCTTCTTTTTTCCTTCCTTTCTTCCTCCCTTCCTTCTTTCATTCTTTCTTCATTTCTTTTTCTTTCTTTCTTTCTTTCATCCTTTCTCCCTTTCCTCCTTTTTGCCTTCCTTCCTCCCATCTTTCTGTCTTCCTTTCCTGCTTTGTCCTTTCTTTATTTCCCTTCTTCCACTCTCCCTTCCCTCTTTCTTTCTTTCTTTTTTCTTATTCCTTCCTTCCTACCTACCCTCTTTACTTCTTTTTTCTTCATCCCTTTCTTCCTCTCTTCCTTCCTTCATTTTTTCCTTATTTCTTTTTATTATTTTATTTATCTTTATTTATTTTATATATTTTATTATTTCTCCCTTCCTTCCTTCTTTCTGCATTTCTTCCATCCATCCTTCCTTCCTTATTTTTTCTTCTTTCCTTCTTTCTCTTTTCATGGTTCCTTCTTTATTACTTTGTAATTATTGATCTTAATAATTAATATAATAGCATAACTATTATATCATTTGCTATCATGAATCTTAATCAAATGAATGACATATTTAATTGAATTGAGTTTCATAGAAGAATAAGAATACGAATAAGAACTCCTTTGGGGTGTGAGGCTCTCGTGTCCGTGCACCTCGGCCATCAAGTTGTGTGCGTTTGGGGGAGGGGGTGAGTGCAGACCTCGTGTGTTTCTGCAGTGGAGGTTGACGAGCAAATGGCTTCTCATCATTGTTGTTGTCGTCGTTCGCTAAAGGACATGCCGATGCCCCACCAGAACCTTTCATGTGGTCCAGCAGAACATCATTAGCCGGATTCTCCCGGCTCTCAGCTTGCAGCTGTTGATTGCAAAGATGGCAAAGCCCCGGCCTTCATCTTTATTCATGACGTCAATGACATAAACCACACAAAGCTAATTAGCTAACGGGCTGATTGATGGCGGCTTCCAATCGATACATCACAATCACGTCAAGGCCACATTTTCTTTAATGACGCGTGCGTGCGCTCGCGCGTGTGTGCTGCAGTTCCCCCGCCGTGGTGTTTGAGCGTTGTATTTCTGCAGTGTGGCGCACGCTGGCGTATATGACTTGTGATCAGCGAAGGTCAAAGGGTAGCCGGCGCGTCGTCAATTTGCGAGCATTTGAAGGTTTTATGGCCTTCAAGCACAGAGAGGCAAGCATCGCAAAGCAGAAAAGTAGCTTGTGAGTCCACACACACGATATAAAGCTACTTCATAATCACCCTGTAATCATGACATTCTATTTAGTTACTGCACGTCCATCCATTTCATTGTGTTTGTTTATTAGTCCATTTTTATTTCTCTAGTGCCAGTTCACAGCAGACGCTGCCTCATGGCTTTAACACACGGAGCAGGACTAGACCCGCGCTCCGCATACGCTGGAAAACCTCCTTCCGACAGAACCCGGGCTCTGCGGGGTGGCCATCTGCCTCGCCCAGTTGGGTTGAGATGGAGAGACGGAGGGTTGAAGTGATTGATGTTGATGTCATTTGCGTTCATAGTTAATGTATTATTTATTTAAGATATTATATTTTTTATGAATAATATGCATATGCTGTAATATATGTTGTAAACTTTGATGTCACTCTAAATTGTCCATAGGTATGAATGTGAGTGTGAATGCTTGTTTGTCTATATGTGCCCTGCCATTGGCTGGCCACCAGTCCAGGGTGTACCCCGCCTCTCACCCGAAGCCAGCTGGGATAGGCTCCAGCATACCCCACAACCCTAATGAGGATAGGCGGCATAGAAAATGGATAGATGGATATTTATTAATGTAATTGTATATATGTATTTATGAATTTATTATACAGCACATGTGATATAAATAATGTATTTTCTGTTTTGGTACTTCATTCATTAATAATTAAGAAATTAATTTAATTTATTCATTCATTCATAAAGAATTGATGATTGAACTTGTTAATTCTTAAAAATAATATGATGTGCGGATGTACATTATGTACACATTATTTAATTATGTATTGTTAATTTATTTATTGAATTAATAGATGTGTTTAATATTCATGTATGAATGTAATGAATGTATTATCTCGAAATATAAATGAATTGATTTTATATCGTATTTATTCACGTGATAAATTGATTATGTACATTTATATTTGTTCATTCTTCATTAGAATAATTACAATATTATAACAATATAATGATAAATATAATAATGAATGCAATTATGATAATATAACAATATAATAATAATAAGAATATATTCATTTTATTAATTTATGCATTTATAAGGTAGTTTATTTTTACTATTTAAATGCATTTTTACAGTATTCACATTTTTATGTACTAGCTTAACTAACCCATCCTCTAATTAAACCACATTAATCAAAACATGGCCCAACATGCCCTTGGCTAGAAAAATGGCTCCAGAACTTGACTGTAAAGGCTAAATGAATGAATTTAAAACTTCACCTTTGTGCTTTTGTGCTTGGCAGAAGTATTAATAATGATTCCTTGTGGTCCCAGGGAGTAATGTGCATAAAAACAGGAGAGTGGTGGCAGTAAACACATGCTGCATCGTGTCCATTGTCCTCATTAAAGTCCCCTCGTGTGGCAGGCAACTAGGACAGGTGTGAACGCCGCTGCAAAGTCTCACTATGGCCCCAAACTTGTCTTTAATTGCTTTGACTGGAAGAAACACTGCAGTGACTCCCGGGCTGCAGACAGTAAACAATAAACGACTAGCCACGAGCCACGTTTGAAAAGGTAAAGGAAGCAAGATTAAATGTCCACAGAAGCCCACAGGTTGCAGTAGCATCTTTCTACATATGGCCGTAACGTTTAAGACATTTGCCCGCCAGCCGCACTCCAGACTGCAAAGAAAAGGACTTTTCATTTTGTGCTGGAGCGGAATGAATAATTCAAAGCTCCTTGCTGGTTCGCCTCCACCTGAGCGGACTGCGGCTCCATTCACCCGGGAACCAAAGTACCACAGGCAAATTAAACTTGTCCCAAAGTGCCCAAAAACATTGCCGAAAGAAGAGAAGAAAACTTGTAAGCTGGGCCAACATGGCTGACATAATATTGGACAAACACACTCACTGGACACTGGACACTGGATCATTAGGTACACCTATGACTGCACTGACACGCAAATTCATGGTTTGCTATTAATGGACCGTAATTTCTCAAATAGCAGCCCATAGAGCATTTCATGCACTCAACTGTAGAGAGTAACTGTGATTTTCTTGATCAGAGGATTCAAATAGAGGTGTGGTGTACTGAAATAAGCTACAGAAGCTACAGAATTTCAAAAGAGCCTGCCTGTTGCTTACCTCCGGCTCAGCATTGTATCCTTGCAAGTTGCTAGCATGTTATATGCATAATAAAGCGGACGTTTTTATCATTGGTGGTCAATAACGTCGCCATGCTTACACAAAATGTGGCGAAATATAAATAGGGCTCCCCCCCCCTCCCCATCGAGACCTATCCAGTGACGTAACATGTGTTGCGCTTTGCCTGCAGGCCAATAATGAATAATAAGTCTGAGGAGTATTTGGACGGCTTCTGAGCTTTGCTTTGCAGGCCCATAATTGTAGCGACCAAGTGACCCAACATTGTTTTTTAGAGGTGTCCCTTTAAGGTGAGGCGCTTATTTGTTTACAATTTGTTTGAACCTGGCAATGAATTGAGGCAGACAAAACGGTAGCAATGTTTAAATACTGCATCATATTTGCAGTTTCCTAATATTTGACCATCTCCTGTAGCTGAATAAGCTGAATAAGCTCTCAGTATGGTACAGTACATTTTGAATGGGCCTGCCTGTTGCTTACCTCTGGCCCAGCGTTGTATTCATGCATGTTGCTAGCATGTATGGATAATAAAGTGGCGGTTTTCATCACTGGTGGTCAATTACGTTGCCATACTTACACAAATGTTGCCAAATACAAATAGGGCTCCCCCCTTCCGCCCATCGAGACCTATCCAGTAATGTAACATGTGTTGCACTTTGCTTGCAGGCCCATAATATAATAATAAGTATGAGGACTCGTGAGATGCGCTGCTGTACGTTGCTTTTTGCAGGCCCATAATTGTATGGTACAGTACACACATAATAATGAACAGGTTGTTAAATAGCTGAGTGTTGGCTTTGTATTGGAGCTCACAAGATGGTGTGCCTAATGAAGTGGCTTCGTATTAAGTATTGTTTCCATGACACGGCCGTATGTTTTTGTGAAAATCTAGCTCCACCAGCAACACTGGAGAACTCACCAGAAGGCGGAACAGGATGTCGAAGGGCTTCTAGATGGGCTTTTTTAATTAATACACAGTAATTGTCAACAACATATGGCTGGGTGATATCAGAACATTTCCATCTTTTGTTAAAACTCGTATCTCTTTTAGTCATTTCTGGTCGTCTGCTGCAAACATCTCATTTCCCTGCCATCAACATCGCCCTGCTAGCAGCTTGCAAGAAAACGTCATTTTATCACCTGTCATGGAAACAAAGCATCGCCTTATTTCTATGTTTCTCTATGTTTCCTGCATTTTGCATCATCTAATGAGCCCACCCACCAGTACCTCCCCCATGGTGCTACGCAATTTCTATTTGCTCAAAGGTACTCCTCTTTGGTACCAGACCATTGGAGATGTTTGTGTAAGCCTCTATTCCTGGACCACTGCACTTAAAAGGGTAAAAATATGTCAAAACATGCACCCCTACTGTTTTGCCTGTGATATTATTTTTCAGACAAATAAACCGCTGCGTGTTGCTGTTAATAAGCCCTAAAGTTTGATCCCATAAGTTGGATTTTCACAGCTCAGTGTGCTCTACAGAGCACTCATGGTCATTTTAGGGTATTTCTCCCAATCACCAGGACATTTGTTGCACATCTTTAAGGGACTGACAAGCACATGTGTATAAAATTTGAACAAAATTGGTTGAAGAACAGGGCCGCACTGTTGGGCATCTCTGCGTGGAGTTTGCATGTTCTCCCCTTGCGTGCGTGGGTTTTCTCCGGGTACTCCGGTTTCTCCCACATTCCAAAAAAACCATGCACGTTAGGTTAATTGGTGACTCTAAAGGTGTGAATGTGAGTGTGAATGATTGTTTGTCTATATGTGTCTATACGTCTATATCGACTGGCGACCAGTTCAGGGTGTACCTTGCCTCTTGCCCGATAGGCTCCAGCATACCCGCAACCCTAATGATATAGGATGTAGGATAAACGGCATAGAAAATGGATGGATGGTTGGTTGAAAAACATGGCCACCAAACATGGCCACCAAATCTGTAGGGATGCCCAACTAATTGTCCATAAGTCATGTCATGGAATATTGAGAAACCGCTCAAAAACACATTTACAGTTTGAGGGAGAAAGGGCTCCACTTGTTTATTCAACCACAGTTAAACAGAATTCTAAACAAATAATACATCACGTGACATTCCCAGAAGTTACTCTTTATCTGGACATCTACGGAAAGAGTGCTGTTGTCAGACCCCGAGCTTCTATAAGGGATGCACTTCACACATAAGGAATTTTGCATCACATGTAATGAAAGAACAAGTGTTTGGAATTCTGTTTGGATGAATGGAGTTCACCCAAAGATTCATTCTACAACGTAATTCCCAAAGTCCCAAAGTCCCCAAAACAAATGAAAATGTCAATTGTTTATATCCCTATGTCCCGATATGAGAAGACTGTAAAGTATGCACATGACTGATGACAGTGCAGTCGGTGCAATTCCACTTAGTCCTTTGTTGAACCGAGTTCATAAATTGAGTTCATGGGGATCATGGAGGGAAAGTGTGTTGATCATTTGTCTAATGATGGTAAAACTTTGACGGCATGTGTATTACATGTATGCCAACATGTCTTACAAAGCATTTTTACCACAAACCATAGGGGGCGCCACTAATAACATTTACATGACACAGATCAGGATTTATACGACTAAACCACCAATTTGGAGTGAATTGAGTGGTGAAAAGGTGGTTTTCCATCCATCCATTCATTTTCTAGGCCACTTGTCCTCACTAGGGTCGCGGGGGTATGCTGGAGCCTATCCCAACTGACTTTTAACAAGAGGCAAGGTATACCCTGGACTGGTCGCCAGCCAACGGCAGGGCACATATAGCTAAACAACCATTCACACTCACATTCATACCTATGGACAATTTAGAGACTCCAGTTAACCTAACATGCATGTTTTTGGAATGTGGGAGGAAACCGGAGTACCCGGAGCAAACACACGCACGCACGGGGAGAACATGCAAACTCCACACAGAGATGCCCAAACGGAGATTCGAAACCAGATCTTCCTGATCTCCTGACTGTGTGGCCAACATGCTAACCACTACACCATCGTGCGGCCCGGTTTTCCATCCATCCATCCATTTTCTTCTGCTAGTCTGAGTCCGGGTTGTGGGGGCAGCAGTCTGAGTAGGAAAGCCCAGACTTCCCGGTCTCCGCACGCCTCCACCGGGAGGAAACCAAGGCATTCCCAGGCAAGCTGTGAAACATAATCCCTCCAGCATGTCCTAGGTCTGCCCCGTGGCATCTGGACTAGATGCCCGAGCCACCTCAACTGGCTCCTCTCGATGTTAAGTAGCAACCCCTCCCAGATGACCAAGCTCCTCACCCTTTCTCTTAGGGTGAGTACAGCCATCCTACAGAGGGAACTCATTTCGGCCGCTTGTATTTTGTTGTTTTTGTCACAACGCAAAGCTCATGACCATAGATGAGGCTGGGAACATAGATGCGAGCGTCTTCATCATAAAAACAAGAATGGAGAGGCGACAACAAATATAATGCCAAGCGATTTGTGATGTTTGATTTTTTGAGAAGGCATTTTTGTGATGCAAATGTATTACTCCTTTGAACACATATTGTTTTGAGAAGCCAAGCTCTTTACTTCAAGGAATAGTTTGGATTTTTTGACATGAAGTTGTATGACATCCCCATCAGCAGTATAGTGCATCAACAGTGACGTACCCCCTCAATTGGTACCGTGAGCCCAGTCCTGGTCGGAGATCCCTGACGAGGGACGTAGTTCCGACAGAGCGCCGCTGCCAATCTTGTTTACGTGTGTGTTCCACAGCAGAAGACGATGCAAGCGTCTTCATCACATGCATCACATACACAAGAATGGACAGGCAACAGTGTGCAGGGATACGGGTGAGAGACAAATATAATGCCGAGCGGTTTGTGAGGTCTGATTTTTTTTTTTGAGGAGGCGCTTTTGTGATGCAAATGTTTTACTCTTTTGAACGCATATTGTTTTGAGGAGCCAAAGTCTTTACCTAAATGGCCCCAGCAACTAAGTGGAACTGCGTTCCTTGTCATGGATCTCTGACCAGAACTCGACTCACGGAACCAATTCGGGGGGTAAGTCAGTAAGTTGATATACTACACTGCTGATGGGAATGCCATACAACTTCATGTAAAAATTTGCAGACTATCCATGTAAATGGCCCCAGCAACTAAGCGGAACTATGGTTCTTGTCACCGATCTCTGAGCTCACGGGACCATTTGGGGGGGTGTTAAGTCACTGTTGATGTACTACACTGCTGATTGGGATGTCTTACAACTTCTTGTCAAAAAATCCGAACTATCCCTTTAAATAAGATAAATTCCGGTGGCCTTGTGGTTAGAATGTTGGCCTCTCAGCTGATCGAGGGTTGGAATCTCCTTCTGGCCATCTCTGTGTTTGCATGTTCTCCAACATTCCAAAATCATCCAAGTTAGGTAAATTGGAGGATCTAAATTTTCCATATGTGTCAATGTGAGTCTGTTTGTACTGTATATCTGTGCCTTGTGATTGGCTGATGACCAGTCCGGGCTGTACCTGGCTAAAGTCAGCTGGGATAGACTCCAGCCCACTTGACCCAAATGAGGAAAACAGATGGATGGTAATTCATTCTTGTTTTGTGCCTGTAAATATTCTCATTCATCCCAGTCATTGGATTCTCAGGGCATTGAATCCATCGCAACTGGTGTGGGGGACAGCCCTGTCTGAGGGGTTGGTGCAGGATCCAAGAATGGATCAAGAATGTTACAAGAACGGTTTCGCTTTTTGTGGTGCCAAATTGCAGTTGTTAAGATACAATGGAGTGGGGTTTTTGGCCGCCAACGACAGTCCTTTGGATGGAATCGCCCTCGTTAGTGTTCCATGCAGATGATCTTGGACACGCCTGAAACCTGACTGTGTCTTGTTAATTTCTTAGAGGCTAAATGATTGAATCTTTTAGGAGGGTATGAAAGGACAGCATTGTTTGCGGGAGAGGTGGTGTCGTAGACCTCCCTGGTCAGAAATGGTTTCTCAACTTTGATGTAGATGGCCTCCCTCGTTCCCCTGTCAAACCATATGTCCAGATTAAGTACATTCTTGTTTTGTGTGCTAGTGTACTTCATGTTGGTAAAAAGCCTCCTCAAGCTTCCAATTTGACTATTTGGTTGGCATTCATGGAAAGACGCTCACTCATCGAGAATCCATTCCTGGCCGCCACTCAGTCGTCTCTCCTACCGATTTCGCTTCCTCCTTCTCCTCCTCCCCCCTTCATGTCATGTTAGTTGTGTCAAGGACCAAGACCAGAAGCCACTCCTAAAAAAAGACCTCACAAAAGCCTTGTTGTGTATTTTTAGCCTTTGCCGTTTTCCTCTCATAATGGAGGCCGTGTATCCCGCTGCTTCCTGCATTGATTCTTATGGCAAAGTCGATGGGCGCACAGTTTAAAAATGTTTTTTCTTTCTCTCCCCTTGGCAGACTCTTGCGTTGCCATGACGAGCGAGGAGGAGGAGGGCCCCGGCGTTGCGGCATCATCGGCGCAGTTGGCTGTGACCATCTCCCGGACGACTGCGGCCGCAGCCGGTGGCGACGGTGGCGATGATGTTATCATCCAACCCTCCTCCCCCTGCAGGTGCTCAACCTACCACCTCCCTTGTCCTGAGGAAGAGGAGGAGGAAAAGGAGGCGATAGAGGAGGAGAAGATCACCGAGGACGAGCGATTGGAGGAGGTGGAGGCAGTGGATGATGACGATGATGATGATGATGATGATGATGATGATGGCAGCAGTACCACCAGTGTTCTGGTGGTGCCGTATCCCGAGTTGGTCCCCGTGGTCTTCTTCTGCCTCAAGCAGACCACATGTCCTCGCAGCTTGTGCATCCGCATGGTCTCCAGTCCATATCCTTTTTCTGGCCGCCTGGTGGGGAGACGCTAGGGTTTATCATTGGAGGGTCTGGGGACCCCTGAGGTCAAGAAGATGCAGACTTTTTAACACCCCATCATCACATCCTTGATTGAACCTTAAAAAAAACGAGTTTAAAATGACAATTAAAAAATACATGTGCATACACAGTCATGTCATTTTCATATATTATTTATATTATCATAGCCTTTTCAAAAATATATAATTCAAAAATAATACATTAAAATATAATATGTATTAGAATAAATGCCATACATTGTTATGCATATTATATACAGTATTATTATTTGATTGATATATGTTCAAATATAATAATAGGAATGATTTTAAATGAATGAAATAATTTTAATTAGAAAATGTATTTTAAAAAATATACAATATATAATTAATAATATTATAGAATACCAGATGTAGATTGAGAGAGAGAATTTTTCACATACCATGATGAAAAAAGAATATATTTTTAATAATTAATTTAAATACTAAATTAACAATAATAATTAACAATAACGTTTCCGAGTATGTATTATAATGCATACAGTGTATATTATTCATTTTCTATATTAATGAAAGATAGTTTTTCCACATTTCATGATAATATAGATCATATTAAATGAATAAAATACAGTTATTAAAATCTTACATAACAATATAACATGTATTGCAGTATAAGGAATAAAACATATAGGTGTTCATATGATGTATTATTTAGACATATTCAACAGTTTTTCAGGCCACCATTTCTGCTTCTGCTGATTTGTGTATGTTTGGGCTCTGCTGCGTCTTTCTGCTAAGCTAAGCTAATCGATGGCTGGCCTCCTCCGGCTTCCTGCTTGATGAATAGACGGACGTCAGGACGCTTTCAGTCCAAGTCCTCGTTGTTTGTCAAAGAACGTCAAACTCTGCACCAGTGGCATTCAGCTCAAACGTGAGTCGTATTTTATTGGCTTATCGCTCCATAAATGCATGAATGTAGCGCAGTTTGTGTTCTTCAGAGTGGGTCTGATGGTGCTCGAGAGGCTGTCGGGTGTGGTCGTTGGACTGCTGAAATTCACTGATGTTGATGCAGCTGTCATATTTAATGAGTTCATACCTTTATAGACCCTTGAGATGGATCACTTTCTTAGTAATCCTGTGTGGGAAATGAAGGCATCACGTTTTTAATGATATTATTATGTGCGTCCGTAGTGGATTGTTTGCGCTAAATGAATGCTCTGACACTCTTCTACTTGCTAAAACTGCCCTGAGGGGCTTCACTTTGGTCCGCTGTCCCTCAAATATAAATCACTTTGACATCTGTAAACCGATTCCAAGTCTCCATCTCGCACTCCCGCCTGACCTCAAATGGTTCATTCTGTCATTTCAGTGCACACCCGGCCGCCCCTGAGCTCAAATTCAAAAAGTCTATTTCAGCTCACATGGGCCATAGACCTGCAAGCACACCTAGGGTGTCCTGGCGCCAGGTGCACTCATTGGACATGGTGTTTGTTATGGACGAACAATGTTTTGCACAGAAGTCCAGTAACAACATCACACCTCATCTCATCTCATGGTACCCAACTGTGAGGCTCTCCCCTGGTAGTGGCTTCAGGCTTAGGCCCCTGTGTCCCACGGCAGGGCGAGTTGCTGTCACTCCTTGAGGTGCTTTGCATTGGGTTTTCTGAGTCACTCTTTGTCTGGCCTGTCACCTAGGACCTGTTTTCCTACCAGGGACACGGGACAACATAGCACCTAGGGATCACTGGGGTGCTCAAACCCCTCCACCACAATAAGATGCTGATTCGCTGATTTCAGACATGTTCACTTACACTATCCGAGCAGTGAACATGTGAAGCAGATGAGTGAAATGTGCCGTTGACAGCTGGCGGTAGCACCTCGTGATACCAACGGAGAGGAAAGAGCGCCAAGCAATTGAGAGGTCTGACTTTTTTGGGGGGGGGGGTGACGGTTTTGTGATGCAGCTAAAAAAAACAGCTAAAAAGAGGCAGCTAAGAATGCACTTAATGGGACACGCCCATTCAGCCTACAAAGCCTTCTGAAAAAACCTCCAAAAAGCACAGACAAGGCTGCATTTCCATAATGCGACCTGTATATTGACCAATCTAAGCCACATTGTTATTGGACAAGATGTTCCCCTCGTTGCATTCCAAGTGAAACATGGCGGCCAAAGAAAGGCGCTGTCCAGTTTCTGTCTTTCCATCAGAGTGGTTGTGGGCTGTGATGTCAGTTACACAACTGGGGGCCGGCCACATGGTGAGAATTTCAACGGCAGAAAAAAAAAAAAGAAAAGTGCAGATTTTCAACATGAAGCTCTTGATTCAGGTAAGAGAAAGAGCAGGATAGAAGTTAAGATCTGGGAAGCAGCTAGTGCAACCAACTATACCGCAGCACACCTGATATGCACATGTGACCTCCCCCTCCTTGTTGGTTTATTTAAGATACACTCCTGATCAAAATCTTAAGATCAGTTGAAAAATTGCTAGAATTAGCATTTTGCACATTTGGATCCAAATGAGGTTTTAAGTAGAGCTACAATATGCAAAAGCAAGAAGGGGGAGTGAGACAAAAAACATTTGGAAAAAGTAATTTCTTGAAAACAACAATTAAACTGAAATAGGCTGTTTATCAGCTGATCAAAAGTTTAAGACCATCACTCAAAAAATATCAAAAAACTCTCCAAACCAGAAGAAAAAATGTTCTCAGTAGGACTCAGTAATGAGTAGCTCCACCGTTCTTGTTCATCACTTCAAAAATGGGTTTGGGCATGCTTGATGCGAGTGTTTCCAGGAGGCTAGTGGGAACATTGCTCCAATGGTGAAGATGGCTTCACCAAGGGCATCAACTGTCTGGAACTGATGGCCATTTTTATAAACTTCCCTTGCCATCCATCCCCAAATGTTCTCTATGGGATTTAAATGAGGGAACATGCAGGATGGTCCAAAAGAATGATGTTATTCTCCCTGAAGAAGTCCTTGGTCAGGCGAGCATTGTGAACTGCAGCGTTGTCCTGTTGAGAAACCCAGCTGTTACCACACAGACGAGGGCCCTCAGTCATGAGGGATGCCCGCTGCAACATCACGTACACATCCACCGTTTGACGACCCTGCACCACCTGAAGCTCCAGTGTTCCACTGAATGAAAAAGCACCCCAGATCATGATGGACCCCCCTCCACTGTGCCGGGTAGAAAACATCTCAGGTGGGATCTCCTTGTCATGCCAGTAACGTTGGAAGCCATCTGGACCGTCAACATTTATTTCTCATCAGAGAATAAAACTTTTTTCCACCTTTCAATGTCCCATTTTGATGCTTCCTGGCAAAGTCTAAACGGGCACTTTTGTGGCCTTGAAGGAGACGAGGTCTTTGAATTAGTTTTTTGTAAATTCTTTTCCCACAGATGCTATCTGATGGTTATTGCGCTGCCAATCGGATCTTCCGGCTCAGCGCAAGGGTGATTTTTTTGGGTCTACCACTTGACTTTTTTGTTCCATAATGCTCAGGATCTTTCAGAAAATGTAGAATGACTGATTTACTGCACCCAACCTCAGCAGCAATGGCACGCTGCGAGAGGCCTTGCTTATGCAGCTCCACAATCCCACCACGTTGAAAAAGAGAAAGCTTCTTAGCTTTACCATCAGGAGGGCATGACAGTGTGAATGCCTGACAGAAAATGACAATTATGAGCAGATTTTGGCTTTTATAGCCTGTGGTTTTAAACTTTTGATGAGCTGATAAACAGCCTATTTCAGTTTAATTGTTGTTTTCAATAAATTACTTTTTCTAAATGTTTTTTGTCTCACTCCCCCTTCTTGCTTTTGCATATTGTAGCTCTACCTAAAACCTCATTAAGATCCAAATGTGCAAAATGCTAATTCTAGCAATTTTTCAACTGGTCTTAAGATTTTGATCAGGAGTGTATGTAGTGAAGCCTGCTTTTTACAAAGTGGTGGGTTCGTCTTGCTAAGGGGCGGGTCAGAGGTGCAGGAGAAAAGGACGTACTGTATATGCCTTCATGCTGCAACTTGAAAAGCGAGCATTTGAGCGCCTCTTCTCTTAAAGCGGAGCAAGCAAGTGAGGGAGATGATTGATTTTAAGACTCTTAGACTCTTAGAAGGTCATTAAAAAGTCACTTTTGTATAATAATGTGCTGGAGGACTTTGCCTTATCAATGAATCCAACTCCTCTCTTAGATATTTTAATGTATGTGAAGAGACCAGCCCTCAGAGCATCTTTGTGACTGATTGACCTCCTTGAAGACACGTTCACTGTTACATTTCACTGCAGAGGTGATTTATGTGCCAGCGTTTTTTTAAAAAAAACCCACATACTCTTTTAAGTTTAATGGGAAAAACATTGTATTCTCATTTTCTGCCGCACATTTACATCAGAAACACTCAATCATGCTTTTGTTTTTCCATTATGTGACCAACTCTTATTACACTGCAGCACAAAGACTTGGATTTATTGGCATGCACATGCTCCGCCCCCTGCAGGCAGGAATGCATTAAGAGTGGACAAGAGTCTATAGAAACAATATGATAGTAGGAGTGTTCTTTGTTGTTTTGCTGAAAACAACTTATGAATCAGACGTGGTTTTGGTCTTTTCTTTCATTTAACGCAGGGGCGTCAAACTCGTTTTCACCATGGGCCACTTTGCAGTTATGATAGATAGATAGATAGATAGATAGATAGATAGATAGATAGATAGATAGATAAAACTTCATCACTTAAAAATAAAAGAAACAAGGCAAGATCGGATAGACAAAAAGAATAAGAATAAATATTATTATATTCACATCATAATTTAAATACATTTTAAAAAGTACAAATAAATAATAAATATATGTATACACATATTTAAAAAAAATACTAAAAATAATTGTAAAAACATGTCTTTTTGATATTTTACAATTATTTTAAATATTTCTTTACTTAATATACATGTAAAAATAATATAATAAACATTTTGAAAAATAATACTAAAAATATTTTTTAAAAATAAGTGTATTTTTTTGAAAGTATTTTTACATTTTTCCCCTTATTATAAAATAAATATATTAACAAAGTAAAAAAAAAAAAATATATATATATATATATACAGTATATAAACAATTTTTAAAATAATTCTAAAAAGAATAAAATAAGAAGTTTCTTTTTAATGTGTATTATTTCAAGGCTTTTGCTGGCCACATTAAATGATGTGATGAACCCAATCTGGCCCTCAGGCTTTGCGTTTGGCACCTCTGATTTAGTGCGCAAACATTATGTGGATCCTTTTTTTCCCTCCTCCGTTTATGTCAGGGCTGGCCACTTTCAGCCCGTACCTCTTTTTTTATTGGCCCTCAGCATATTGTCTAAATAAAATGCATTGATTAGTCATGAGATATATTATTACATATTATACTAATTTGCTTTGTCACCTGTGACAAGATGTGTCATGTTCCGCGTGGCAGTTTGGACTTTTGTTTCTGTTTTTCTGCCACTATTTCCTGTTCGGTGCTTTTATTTTGTTACATCTGTTTCCTGTCCACTTTATTCTGGTTAGAGAAGTGGTTCTCAATTATTTTAATAATACTATTGAGAAACTGATAATATCTATCAAAGACACATTCAAATTTTGTCTTATTATGGCTTCTATACTATATTGTGTAACAGGAGTGTAAAGGTGACTATAGGGGTGTTATTTCATGTCTAGTGGGCTCTCATAATTTTAAAAAGTGTATTTTCTGGGCTCCAGACCGCGACTAAATGGTTGCAATTTGCGACTAAAATTTGAGACATTGCCAGTAAATTTTTCACCTACTTGCGCGCATGTGCGACCAGTTAATTTGTATATATTGTTTTATTATTTATACAATTTATTCTTTATGTATATAAATATATATGTATGTTGGTCTATAAAACATACAAAAGCACAATGTAACCGAGGGTCTTGTTAAGATGACCACTGATGCTATAAAAGATTAGCGTGGAAAGATGACTACCAACAACACACATCCGGCCTTCACAATAAAAGGGTTTGGGGTTAGAGGTTAGCGTGGAGCGGTGTTGGGAGCTCAGCTGTTGCTGCGTTCTGGGGGGGCTGGACTGCTGGTGAGGACAGCACAGCAAGTCGGGGGAGATTTGCCTCGGAGCGTGGGTGGCGCTGGTAGTGAAAGAACAAAAGAAAGAGAGAGACCGACTGCGTGCGTGGCGAGGGAATTGTGGGACTGTTTGTTCCGACACTGAAGAGGACGACTTTAGTGGTTGTACTTGGCAGCGGGAGGACGAGGACAGCGATGAATGACTTTTCTGGTAAGCTACTGTTTAACTAGCCATTTTACACGCACTGTTTGGAAAACAGAATTTGTTTAATTAAAATCTTTCTGTGTAACATCTTGACGTGGACACCTGTGGCTTACAAATCTTTTTTCTCTTTAAATTGAGTCGGTGCGGCAAATATACCGGTGCGCTCTATAGTCCGGTATCGCTCGATAGTCGGAAATTTACGGTAAATCTATTAGTGACAGCATCGGACAAAGTTACACTAACTCTCACAACCATGGCGAGTTCGACAACTGCTAGGTAACACTTGGTGAAATAATGAAACAAAGCAACATAAACATGCAAAAATTATAGGATTTTAATGGGATATTTTTTTCCAATAAATTAACAGCCCTTATTTCCAAATTGATGTGCATTTACATATTATTCAATGTAGTTATCAAATTGTTTATAGCTGCTTTATAGTTGGTTTCTGGTCTACAGTAAATATTGAAGAAGTAATAAATACATGACATGCTATGACTGTTGAAATCGCATGATGTGATTTCATTTCAAGGTGTGTGCCACCGAAGAGGCCTTCCAGAAGCTAGGGACAGAAACAGGCTGGTTGGAGTAGACAGTTGCCATTTGTCATTTGTCATTATCAGCGATAGATTGAAAATGAGAGGAAATGTGAATTTTAATTTGCGAGTCCATTTCGGTGTACGCCGCTAAATTTTCTGCTTGCACTTCTAAAATGTAAGTTTGGGGCCACCGTGCTTGTAGTAAAAAAAGGTAGTCTGCGAGCACTCATTTAGAAGGTCTGCTCTAACTATGAAAATATTTGATTTATCGATGAGGAATACTACTTTGCGGTTGGGTGTGGAACCAATTAACCATGATAAACAAGGGATTACTGTAGTTTAGTTCTGCCTGCTCTTAGTCAGTGGTGGGAGCAAGTCGGTGTTTTGCAAGTCTCAAGTCTTTCATCCAAAGTCTCGAGTCAGCTCTCACGTACATACACGCGAATCCAAGTCACGTCTCAAGTCAAGACAAGACAGGTCGAGTCCAAAATCATTGAAATTGTGACTCGAGTCCACAACTCTGGATGTGACTAAACGGTTGTTGCGGGGGGAAACAAACGCACGCTACTGCCACCTGTGGGGCTGGGGTATCACAGCGTCATGATTTTTCTGTCTGCTTGTAAAAGCTGGTATCTTTCTGTTGTTTGTCTTCATTTCTGTGTGAAAGAGGCTTTAAAAGGACGAGCTCAAGTTGTGTAATATTTAACCTCTTCAAGTGAAGGACTTGAATTATTCTCTCTGTTGCTGTAGAAGCAGCGCCTTTGCGAACAAGCAGAAATTTAGTACAAAGTGGAGCAACAAGTTAAACGCTAAAACAGGAACTGTTAGTTACTATGAAGTGTTTCAGGTCAGGTTACTTTTCACTAATAAAACCAATTTTCCAGCAATTTCTATGGAATCTGAGCTCTCCTAGCTGCTCTATGCTAATGCTGCTATCAGTCACAATGCTAATGCCACTTCGATGCATTTCAGAGCTAACGTCACGGTGCCGACCCGCAACGCTTTGAAGGCTATATCTTTCACTTTCTACCAAGACGGAGACATTTCTACATTTCATGATCATTTTATGATCTGAAGAAAGTAAATTATGGTCAAGTCAAACATGAGACGTTTTTGTGGTGGTGATCAGTTTTGACGGCGAGCCGCTTCTTGCAGATGCCTTTGATGACTTTAATAGGCAAAAAAAAAACCTCTTTGTTGTCACGGCAGCTAATGCAACAGGCTGAAATATCACAGCACTTGTTTAATTGCCTTTTTTACTTTTGCAACATGTTAATGTTACACAAATAGTGCAGTTTAAGTCGGTCCCATTTATGTCGACAGCCCATCAGTGTCGACAAGTCGTCTGTGGCTTCTTATCGCTAAAAAGTGCCTGCTTACTTTGACATTGACATACGTGTTGAGCTGCTTTTGACACCATAAAATGTGAAAGCCAACGGTGTCATTTGTATGAAAAATGGTGAGTTTATGTTGACATGTTGTAGCCCGGCCCAGCATTCAAGACTGACCAATAAAAAGGCTTCTAACAAGAGTGAAGTTGAAACACAGCCAAAACAAAAGAAACGCAAACAAAACTTTTGGAAATGCAAAATAAAACTTAGAACTTAGGAAACACAAACATAATTTATAGTTTCATGAGAACAATATTTTGATTTGTAAAATTAGATTTTGGTAAAAAAAAAAAAAAAAAAAATTAGTTTTCTTTTTTTAAATCTGAAATCCATTAATTCTCTGTGTAAATCTTTTTTTGGTTTGCAAATTGTTTTTTTGCTTTCAGATCGATTTTTTTCCGGATTGGATAAAAAGAAACAATATCATACAATAAAATATCAGATAAAATACAAACAAATATTTCAAAAATATAAACAAGAATCTAAATAAAAATGGAGGAAAACCATGTCAACAAACATTCATTCATCACCGTGCAACATAAAAAAAAAAAAAAAACGTTTCTTCACCTGTGCTTTGGTTTTTGGACTTTTGCGTGGAGCAGTGACAGCTGCAAGTCGTCTTCTTGGCCGTCAATAATTCAGTGGTCGCATGGATGGCTCCTATTTGGATAGCAAGCACGCTGTTGATGTTTTAGCACCTCAGCTGCCATGTTCACTCACATCAAGTGTTCTATTTTTTCTTATATATAGCATATTTATGCTTACTTGAAATTGATGACAGTGTGACTGGTTTTGAAACACGTCATCCATGTCGCTACCATGGTGACGACTGTGAGCTGTTCACAAATGCTCTGCTAGCACCATGTGACAACTATTACTTTTGGGCTGCTCAAAAGAGCAGTTTTTCACTTCCAATTGGAGAAGCATTATTATTACTATTACACTTTTATATTGTGCATTGTGAGTTTAATAACTTCATAAGGAGCTTTCAGGGCACACACACTCACATAGCACCATCAGAGTTGCACAACACTTACATATGACTGATGGAAAAATACTGAGAGACTCAAAACAGATGCATTGTTCTCACTCAGTCACACAAACTTAACTTTCACTTTTGCGCAAACTTAACTTTCACTTTCTAGCGGGGCAGTCCCTGCTTCCATTTTCCTCATTTAGTCCAGCACTGTAACCAAACATATTTCTCTTCTTTTTTCATAGAAATTGAAAACCGGTCAAATGGTGTGATTATTGACTACTTCTCTGATAGCTGTTCCATCCCAGGAAGGAAGGAATAGCGTTTGCAAGCTGTATCGATCAAATTAGATGCCTCAAAATCAGTACAGTTCTTGCTTTGACATACAACAATCATGTCAGTTACTTTGAAGAAGAAGTTTACTTCAAAAAAAATAACAGGAAGAGAAATGAAATAAACATTTCACCTTCATCACCAGAACAAGGTGGCTATTTTTTTAAATTATCAGTCAAAAATTAATAGAATTCTTAATTTGACAACAATTAATACTAAATTGACATCACTGAAAACAGAACTGAACTGAACTTTGACCTCAGTGACCGTAAAGCTCTTGGTTTTAGTGGGATTTAAAATCAATAAATTTCTTGTGCATCGTTCAAAATCAATAGGGTTCTTAATACGACAAAGACAAATGTCCTATAACATCTGACAGCCCTGAAACGTGCAGCTACACTCGTCCCTCTTTTATAGCGGTTAACTGGTTCTAGACCACGTTAGATGAATTTCTGCGATATGGGATTGAATTTTAAAGAGATTTTTTAACATGAAGTTGTGACATCTCCATCAGCAGTGTAGGGCATCAACGGACTCTTACCCCCCACTTGGTCCCGTGAGCCCAGCTCTGGTCGGATTTTGGTGATGAGAAACGTAGTTCTGGTTAGTTATTGGGGTTACTTAAGAGTTTGTCTTCCCAAAACAATATATATGCATTCAAAAGAGTAATACATTTGCATAACAAAAATGCCTCCTTGAAAAAAATCAAGATCTCAGAAATCATTCGGCTTTACTTTCTCTGACGTCGTATCGGCCGTCATTTGTTTTGTGTGTGTGATGAAGATGCATCCGCCGCGACGTCGCAGCCATCTTGTTTACTTATGTGTTCCACAGCGGATGAAGAGGCGAGGGTCGCAGCCATTTCGATTGGATGATCGGTTAACATCCAAAATGTTTGCTGAAATGGTTGCAGCAGAATAAGGTGTTTATTTTGTTATTTTGTTGATTGATGGTTTTGTGTGTTTTTTTTAAACAAAACTAAGTAAGTGATGTTAAATGTTCAGTTGTCATTTGTAATTATTTTTGCATCATTTTCTCCATTTAAAACTATAATTATAGTCTATAAAATGTGTTTTGTGTAGGGTTGTCAGATATTAACGGCCACCCATAATTATCGGCCCGATATTGCCACAAAAATGTGATATCAGTCAACATTGGCATCAGTTTTTTACCTACATTGAAAGCCGATATTGAGTTTTTCCGCCAACATCACAACGTTGCTGAATCATGTGGGTAATACTGGGCTGCTCACAAGCCTGTGAGGAAGAAGTAACTATTTATTCAGCAAACAGAGCAACAACAGAGCTCACAGTGAACTTGTCGGCTCCATGGAAATTGTGGTGTCTTTAAATAAAAAGCTAAAAAAACATCACACAGCAACGTAATAGGTAGATAACAACAGCCAAGTCACTACCAATAATGCTGAATAACCAACAACTATGTGAGCTCTAAACGTGTAACTTCGCAGCCGTTTACAACAACAGTACAGCAAAGCTCGCTGGCAAACAGGAAGCACTGTTGTCAAAACCGTATTTGTAGACGCCGCGTTGAGCGCTGAGCCTTACGTCAGTGTCGCTGCCATATTGGATGTGGCATGTGGAGTAGCCAATAAAACAACTGTACTCATTTAAGAGTATTGTTACTTTACAACAATTTTAGTCAAGAAAAAGATATGTGATGTTACACGTATCGGAATCGGAAAGTGAGAGTTGGACAATATTGGCATATCGGTTATCGGCAAAACAGCCAATATCGGACATCTCGAGTTTTGTGTTAACATTTTGGGGTGTCTGGAACGTATTAATTGAATTTATATTATCTTCTTTGGCAAAATTTGCTTTGGATAGAGTCCTTTTTGGTTTGAGTCAGAACTTCTGGAAGGAATTACTGAAGTTAATCAAAGCACCAGGGTACTACACTATTCTACACTGACCACGCGGTGTTGGTGTTCGGTGAGACAGTCACCAGACTCGTCACTAAGGTTCCCTAGGGAACACACTGTGACACTGCTGGAGTAGGAGTTTTATTTATGTTTTACATGGCTTATTTACTCTTATTCTGTCTGCTATATTTGGTAATACAAGTGTAAAGCCATTTAAAGCCGCAAGGAAGTACTGTATGCTGTTCAGAAAAAAACAAGGAACTGCTATCGTGAGTCCGTGTTATCTTATTTATGTCTATTATGTCTTATTTTCTCTGATTATACAACCCCTGGCAAAAATTATGGAATCACCAGTCTCGGAGGATGTTCATTCAGTTGTTTAATTTTGTAGAAAAAAAGCAGATCACAGACATGACACAAAACTAAAATCATTTCAAATGGCAACTTTCTGGCTTTAAGAAACACTAAAAGAAATCAAGAAAAAAAGATGTGGTAGTCAGTAACAGTTATTTTTTTAGACCAATCAGAGGGAAAAAAATTACGGAATCACTCAATTCTGAGGAAAAAATTATGGAATCATGAAAAAAACAACAACAAAAGAATACTTCAACATACCACTAGTACTTTGTTGCACCACCTCTGGCTTTTATAACAGCTCGCAGTCTCAGAGGCATGGACTTAATGAGTGACAAACAGTACTCTTCATCAATCTGGCTCCAACTTTCTCTGATTGCTTTTGCCAGATCAGCTTTGCAGGTTGGACCATTTTCTTCAACTTCCACCACAGATTTTCAATTGGATTGAGATCCGGACTATTTGCAGGCCATGACATTGACCTTTTGTGTCTTTCTTCAAGGAATGTTTTCACAGTTTTTGCTCTATGGCAAGATGCATTATCATCCTGAAAAATGATTTCATCATCCCCAAACGCCCTTTCAATTGATGGGATAAGAAAAGTGTCCAAAATGTCAACGTAAACTTGTGCATTTATTGAAGATGTAATGACAGCCATCTCCCCAGTGCCTTTACCTGACATGCAGCCCCATATCATCAATGACTGTGGAAATGTGCATGTTTTCTTCAGGCAGTCGTCTTCATAAATCTCATTGGAACGGCACCAAACAAAAGTTCCAGCATCATCACCTTGCCCAATGCAGATTCGCGATTCATCACTGAATATGACTTTCATCCAGTCATCCACAGTCCACGATTGCTTTTCCTTAGCCCATCGTAACCTTGTTTTTTTCTGTTTAGGTGTTAATGATGGCTTTCGTTTAGCTTTCCTGTATGTAAATCCCATTTCCTTTAGGCGGTTTCTTACAGTTCGGTCACAGACGTTGACTCCAGTTTCCTCCCATTTGTTCCTCGTTTGTTTTGCTGTGCATTTTCTGTTTTCAAGACATATTGCTTTAAGTTTTCTGTCTTGACGCTTTGATGTCCTCCTTGATCTACCAGTATGCTTGCCTTTAACAACCTTCCCATGTTGTTTGTACTTGGTCCAGATTTTAGACACAGCTGACTGTGAACAACCAACATCTTTTGCAACATTGCGTGATGATTTACCTTCTTTAAGAAGTTTGATAATCCTCTCCTTTGTTTCAATTGACATCTCTTGTGTTGGAGCCATGATTCATGTCAGTCTACTTGGTGCAACAGCTCTCCAAGGTGTGATCACTCCTGTTTAACTGCAGACTAACGAGGAGATCTAATCTGATGCAGGTGTTAGTTCTGGGAATGGAAATTTACAGGGTGATTCCATAATTTTTTCCTCAGAATTGAGTGATTCCGTAATTTTTTCCCTCTGATTGGTCTAAAAAACTAACTGTTACTGACTACCACATCTTTTTTTCTTGATTTCTTTTAGTGTTTCTTAAAGCCAGAAAGTTGCCATTTGAAATGACTTTAGTTTTGTGTCATGTCTGTGATCTGCTTTTTTTCTACAAAATTAAACAACTGAATGAACATCCTCCGAGACTGGTGATTCCGTAATTTTTGCCAGGGGTTGTATCTGCTACATTGGGTAATACAAATGTAAAGGTGACTTTCGGGGTGTTATTTAATGTCTTGAGGGCTCTAATAATGTTTAAAACCAAATTTAGAACATTGTAAACAAGTTTTCTATGCCATAATTACGAAAATATTCCATTTATTAATATTGAATCTTACTTCACTTATCACGGTCGGGTCTGGAACCAATTAATCGCGATAAACGAGGAATTACTGTATTTGTACTGTTGATAGCACAAGTTAACTTCAGCCCCCCGTCGCTCCTGCACGCTGCTAGCTGTCAGTCCACATGACTGTCAGGCCGCCGTCACCACCTGCTAGGTGTCGCACCGACACACCCGCCGAGTCATGGTCACTTGATGCCGTCACATGACGGGGCGAGCCTAGTCTAGAGGTGAAAGGTGACGGGCGGTGAGCGACAGAGTGGTTAATTAGCGCGGCGGGGTTGCGTTGCACACCAGACACTTTGACAGCATCGCCTTCTTCTTCTGCCGTTCCTCGTCCTCATCATCCTCATCATCCTCCCTGGCTTTGGTCCGTCGCCATCGCCATGGCGACGTGTCAGCTGCTTTGGCCCCGTGCTGCATGCGTGTTATTTTTAACCAGACTGTTGGCGGAAGTCAAGGTGTGACCCCGAGCACCACAAAAACCAATCGCGTTCTTAATCACTTGAAATGACGTCAACTGACCCATCGTCCTCTGCACTTTGACCTCAGACACCTCAAAACGTCTTGGCTTCAATGTGGTTTAAAAACCAATACTATTCAAAATCAAAAGAGTTCTTGTGGGGACGTATGTGGTTTTAAAGCAACAGGGTTTTTACTTTGACCCTTCAGCACAACAGAGTTCTTGTTTATAGTTCAAAATAAATAGGAGTGCCTCTCTTTGTCATTTCTTCCAGACAGCTGGCTGAAAGCAACCACTGTAATTTTGACAAAAAATATGAGGATATAGGGAAGAAAACAATAACGGAACATTAAGTATCATGAAAAATAACCATTTTTAGCTTATTTGAAATACATATAGAGTATATGTTTTTTTTATTATATTGATATATTACTTATATTTGAAATGAATAGTGGGGTACGCGTCCCTCCATGGGTACGCCAATTGTGATAGGGCGTACGCGAATAAAAATGAAAAACAATTCGTGCCTGACACTGACAATTACGAGTGCGCCTGAACGCTTCACAGCGGCGGAGAACGGAGCAGAAAGGAGCGTGAAGTTGTTCATTGCTCTGTGTGTGTCATAAGAACAAATAAGTACGTTTGATAATCATAGGGGCTACATGGCGTCAGGTCAGATGTCTGAAGGGGTACGTGACATGAAGATTGGGAACCACTCTTCTACAGTTATATAATCTATATTTATATTTTAAATAACGCAATTTAATTCTATTTATACATTATAAATATATATACTGGACATATTCACTGGACATGGCTGCTGCTGTGGGAGAGCCCAGAGGGGCGCTCCTCTGACTCCATGTCCAATGAAATGCTTTGCTGGGGCAAAATGCATGACGGGAATCCATTAAAATAGTTTTTTTTGTTTCGGTTTTCGGTGTTTCGGCTAGTATTCTGTGGGAGGCAGCAAAAGCAGTAATGCGCGGAAAAACCATTTCATATTCATCATATAAGAAAAAGAAAGAGAGATTACTAGAATCAGAGTTGGAGAAAAAAATCCAACTCCTCGAAACCGCTCATGCTGACTCAAAGGATGAGCATATCCTAAGTAACCTAAGGAAACTGAAACTAGACTTAAAAGAAATTACTGACAAGAAAATTCAGTTCCAACTGCAGAGACTACGTTTGGAAAAGTTTGAGCATGGCAATAAACACGGAAAATACTTAGCTAACCAGCTAAAAGTCAATAAAGAAAAAAGCTCTATCTCCTCCATTAGAAACTCAGGAGGTCACATCACTCACCTCCCGGAAGAAATTAATTCTGTCTTTAGGAGCTTTTATAAAAATCTATATACACCTCAGATTAAACCATCTCTCCCAGATATCAAAACATTTCTCAACAACATAGAATTACCAAAATTAAATGACGAACAGGTGACCAACTTAGATGTACCCATTTCATTAATAGAACTCCATAACGCTCTACACCGGTTGCCGAATAATAAAGCACCAGGACCTGACGGTTTCCCTGCCGAGTTTTATAAAACATTCTGGCCATTACTATCTCCAATATTTCTTAGAATGGTTTTGGAAATTAAAGACAGTTCATGCTTGCCTCCAACCATGAACTCAGCTACAATCAGTCTCCTGCTGAAACCGGATAAGGACCCAACACTACCTTCCAGTTATCGTCCAATTTCACTGATTAATGCAGATCTTAAAATAATATGCAAAGCGTTAGCTATAAGGCTGGAAAAAGTTACCCCTCATATAATACACCCTGATCAATCAGGATTTATTAAGGGGAGAAACTCAACTAGCAATGTACGCCGTCTAATCAATCTGATTGATTACTCTATCATCCATAATTTAGAAACCACAATTGTCTCATTGGATGCTGAAAAAGCATTTGACAGAGTAAACTGGAAATTTCTCTTTGCAACACTACATAAATTTGGCTTTGGAGACTCATTCAGAACATGGATTAAAATACTATACAACACCCCGAAGGCCTCTGTTCGGACCAACAATCACATCTCTCCAGAATTTACTTTACAAAGAGGTACTAGGCAAGGGTGTCCACTCTCTCCCTCACTATTTGCTATCTTTATCGAACCTCTTGCAGCTGCAATTCGACAACATATAAATATTAAAGGGATCCACACCACAAATGTTCATCATAAGATAAGCCTTTATGCTGATGATGTATTACTCTTCCTGGATAATTCACATTCTTCACTTCACGAATCTATCTCACTCATTAACAATTATAGCACCTTCTCAGATTACTCCATTAACTGGTCTAAATCCACAGTACTGCCCATTAACTTTGGTTTCCAGAGCACCCCCTCTATACCACTGTGTTCAGGGAACATTAAGTATTTGGGTATTAACATTTCCTCCAACCTGTCAGACCTGATCCGCTTGAATTATACTCCACTATTGAAGTCAATAGAAGATGATCTTGCACGTTGGAGAACCTTGCCCATCTCACTTACAGGCAGAGTATCCACCGTGAAAATGATGATTTTACCCAAGGTTAATTATCTATTTTCCATGATCCCCACTAAACCATCTATAATTTGGTTCAAGTCATTAGACTCATATATAAATAAATTTCTTTGGAAAAATAAGCCAGCACGAATAAGTCTCAAAACATTACAAAAATCTAAAGAATATGGGGGCTTAGAACTCCCAAACTTCTCCAACTACTTCCTTGCAAACAGGTTACAGTATATCTTAAAATGGATCAACCCTAACCCATTGGATTATTTATGGCTAGACATAGAACAATCACTTAGCCACGAAATCCCAATTTGTAACCTGCCCTTCATTAGCCAAATCCTCCGAAAAAATAATTGTTTTAAAAGTATAAATATAAGCAACACTCTGACAGCTTGGTGGGAATTTTTAAAAATAACAAAATTCTCGCTCACTCCTTGCCAATACACTCCCGTTTGGAATAATCCTGACATCTTGCTTAAAAAGAAACCATTAAATTTCCCAACATGGCACGAAAAAGGAATAAGTTGTATGAAAAATATAATTATAGGAAACAACTTTATCTCATTTAACGACCTTGTTACACAGTATGGAATAAATCATAACAAATTTATTGAATACATACAAATTAAATCCATAATTAAAGCAAGTTTCAGGACCATATCATGGGAAAGCAATACCACTATTGACCAATTTTTAAAAATATCTGCCCCTAAAACATTATCTAAATTATATATTCTACTTTCAAAAAATGACAACACAATTGGAGTACCAATCTCCAAATGGAGCTCAGATTTATCTACAAGCTGTGACCCTGAATTTTGGAAGCAAATATGTCTTAATGCTTCCCGGTTAATCAATAATCCCAACCTACAGCTGATTCAGTTTAAAATCCTTCATAGAGTACACTACACAGGACATAGAATGTTTAGAATGGGCTTAACTGACTCTAACATCTGTACACACTGCTCAGACCATAGAATAGATGACTACTTACACTCCATGTGGACCTGTGCTCCCATTAAAAATTTTTGGCACGGAGTGTGTGAGTACCTATCTTTGGCACTTGGGTTCTCCATTCCTACCTCTCCTTTACTATGCCTGCTGGGCGATCTCTCCACAATTGATGTAGAAACAAATCAAACACAGCTTCTCATCACTGCATTAAGCATCGCCAAGAAAACCATTCTCATCAATTGGAAATCAAGGAAGAAACTGAACATAGCTCTTTACAAAAATCTTTTGTTAGATCATATAGCTATGGAGAGAATGTCTGCTGAATCTAAAGAACAAATGTCAGAATTTCAGTCTATATGGGCACCAATAATTAATTCCCTGACCTGACTCTCAGGGGGGTGAGGGCATCTGTCTCTGCCCCTGGGGGTCTCGTTCATCTGGCGTGGGGTGTGGTCCTGGTCGCTGGGTGGGCCTGGTACCTCGGGGGCGGGCGGTGGCGGGCTTGGTGTCCCGGGTCTTCTTTGCTGGGCTGCCTGCCTGGGGGGGCTGGTGGGTGGGGGTGGGGAGGGGTCCGGGTTGGGTGATGGGGCGGGGGCGGGGTCGGGGGGGTCGCCCAGGGGGCGGCGTTGGTTGGCCTCCGGGGTGGTGGGTGGATGGGGTGCTGCATCCTGCTGGTGCCGGGCGCCTACTGCTGCTGGGGGGGCCCGTGTGCGGCTGGTGGCGCTGGCTCTCCCTCGCCTCCTCTGCCTCTGGGGGTGGGGCGGGGACTGCCCTGGGCCCTCCTGCTCGGCTGCCGCGTGGGGCCGTCCGGTGTGGGGTGTGGGGGCCGGCCTCTCCCCCTGGTGGGGGCGCGGGTGCCTGAGCCCGGCTGCCCCCGCGGAGCCATCTCCCCTGGGTGGGAGGGTGGTTTGGGTTGCCCCTTTTTATTTATTTATTTTTATTTTATTTTTTTTTAAAATTATTTTATTTTATTTTATTTCGCTGATTTATGTGTGTGGTGTATGTGTGATAGGTGGGAGCTGCCTGTTATCCTCCGGCGCCTGTGGCTGTCCCCCGGGTGACGGGGGGCGCGGAGGTGGGGGTCGCGGATGTGCGGTTTGGGCTCGGGGTGGGGGGTGCGTGGTGCTGGGGTGGGGGGGATCCCTTGCTTTCTCCCCTCAGGGACGGGGCCGCTGTGGCTCGGTGGGTGGGGCGTGTGGGGGCCGTGGGCGGGTTGCGCGGTGGGGCGGGCGGCGTGGTGTCCATCTGCGTGGTGCTTCCCGGGATCGGCGGGAGGATGCTTGCTCCGGGGTGGGGCGGTCGGGGGGTGGCTTTGGCCGGGGGCTTGGGGGTCGGGCTGGCGGGGGGCTGGCGGGCGGTCCCTGCTGCCTGCTGGTGTCGGGCTGGTCCTTGCTTCCGGGCCGGCGGTTGTCTCCCTCCCTCCGGGGTTTCCCCCTTGGCGTGTTGGTGGATGGGCGGGGGGTGGGGCGGTGGCCGGTCTGTGGCGTGGCGGTGGGCGGGGCGGGCGGGGGCATCTGCTTGGGCGCCGGGCGGGGGCCGCTCCTCTCGCGGGCCCGGTCGTGCGGTGCTTGCTTCTCTGTCCCTCCCTGGCGCCTCTGGCCTGCGTGCTTCGTGGGTGCGGCCGTGCTCCGCTCTATGTGGGGTCCGGTGCTCTTGTGGTCGTCGTGGTGTTGCTCCCTTGCCGGCCGTGGTGGTATGCGGGGGGCGCGTGGGCGCGGCTCCCGCTGTCCTGGTGGCGGTCGGATCTGCCTTGGGGGCGTGTGGCTTGTCCGTGGTGTTTGGCGGTTTGGGGGTGGCGCTGTGAACGCTACCTCCGGTGGGGCTCCGGTGTTGGGGGGCACTGGGGGTATCGCCTCTGGGGGGTTGGGTGGGCCGGACTGGGCATCCTGGCGGGCCGGGTAGGGCCTGTGGTGTGTCCTGCGGCGTGTTAGTGTTTGCGATGAGATTGCGCCACGACTGAGTGGTCCGCCGGGGGAAACACTTACCCACTCAAAACTTCCTTCTCCTGATGATGACAGCATTTCATTCACAATTCGTCAATTTCTGCGACATTCCGCGTTTAACAGTGGATTCTGTTTTAATTGACCAATGCTGCGATTCCATTTACGTAAAAATCATGGTGCCCGAGCTTTTAGTCCTTGTCACTACTTGTCCTTGATTGTGGGTAATGATACACTCTTAGCAGCTTCAGCCATCATGTTTACATTTGAAATGAATAATGAATGTTCACAAGGTCTTTCGTTTATAGCTGTCGTTTATCGATGCAGATAATGTTAGACCAGATGAATTTTCCTGATGTCTTGGCTAATTTCTTTTGATTTCCCCATCATGTCCAACAAGGAAACAGTGTCTTTGAGGTGTAGCCTTAAAATACATGCCCAGATGTGCCTCCAGCATGTTTGGCTGGCTGTGAAATAGTGAAGGTTTTTCAAGAAGCGCCTTAGAGAGAGCTGATAATGATGACATAAATCACGTTGATTCCAATCATATTTCACGTGGATTTATCGCCATAATTACGAAGTCAAGAGCTGCTAGTGCTTCAAAGTTCAATCAGCGAGTGCTGAGAAATCCGCAGGTTTCACTCGAAGGAAAAGAACAAAAGTTACAGTACTTTTTCAGGCTGCATTCAAAGTCTCGATTCAAAGCGAAACAACAGTCATTAGCGTGTCATTAACAGCCGCCTCCTGTGATTGTGTGACGCGTGTTTGTTTGTTTGGCGCTGCTCCGCCATGCAGCCCACCGTTCCGAGGGCTCGTCCTCCGCCGCGGCCTCCTCTCTCGTTATCGTCATGAATATTTATGCGTCGCCTTGTTATGTCTCCACCAGGAAATAACGATGCCAGACGTACAAGGCCGGCCTCGCCCTCGATGACCTCCCTGCACATGCACTGATGGTGCAGAAAGAGGACGCTTGAAAGGCTAAAGGAGACCAACAGACGTAGGAAGTAGATTCATCAGATGAAATAGAAAGTAAAAACTATCATTTTATCACGTCAATGGTGGGCTTTCCAGTGAGTCACACTAATGTATGCATGTGGAGTGGGAGTGTAGGTCGGCAGCCTAATAATATTGCAGAAGGACAGCCTAATAATCATCTTTATTGTCCTTGTTTTTACTGTGATAACCTAACAGATGCTACACCTCAAACAAACCCTAGAGGGCGCCTTCTATGTCGGACTGTGTCACTATTTATTATCTGGGACATTAAAACATTCAGGCTAAATAATAATGACTGTTTGATGCCATCGCCAAGTGGAATTTCCCAGCTGGAAAAAACCCAGAACATTTCTATCAACAACCTGCCCACTGCAAAAACACAAAAAAGCAGACCTGACGTTGACAAACTGACCATTTTATGGAGCGTGTGCAGGCTATTAAAGTGGCTGCCGTGCAGGCCTCCTGGCCTATTTATCATTTTTAATGTTTTCCTTAAAACATTTTGTGTGGAGAAGACAATGTGTGTCTCTGTGAAGTTTGCTGGGACACGGGGGGACAGGGAACATACTGTACAACTCTGTACAGTTTACATGGCTAACACTTTGATGTATTTCCAACAGCAGTGTACTAAACCACACAAAACAAATAGTCTGTGTGCGTCGTTGTAAAGATGAAAGATAGCAAACACACCAACGCTTTGGTTCTTTCAAACCTTGGGCAGAGGGCTCTGCGGCCCCACACTAAGGGTGTCGAAAGTGCGGCCCGAGGATCATTTGCGGCCTCAGGCTATTTTTTTATTGACCCTCAGCACATTCTCAAAAAAAACTACAGCAAAAATGGGGGAAAAAGAGCACTCATTTTATGAGAATAAAGAGAATATTAGGAGAATAACGTCATTGTATCAAGAGAAAAAAGTTGAAATATTAAAGACTAAAAATGTAATTTAATTTTATGAGAGTTGCAATTTGGGGACATTTAGGTTGGGTAAAAGTTGTAATATTATGATCATAAAGTCAAAATATTACCAGAATAAAGACATGACATTAAGAGAAGAAAGTTGAAATGTTTGTGGAAAAAAACTGCAAAAATGAAAAAACAAGCAATAACATAAGGAGAAAAAGTTCATTCATACTAATATTATGTTGTCACCAATAACACAATGCTGTGATGCAGGCTCTTCCTGAAATATAAGAAAACGTCTTTGCATATCCATTGGTTGGTTTATCCATCCATCTAGCCGTTTTCTATGCCGCTTACATTGGTCCCTGCATCCTTTGATTTTTCAGTATGCGGCCCTCTGTGGGAAAAGTTTGGACACCCCACCCCTGACATAGCCAAAACCCAAAAAAATGAAATGGGTGCATTTTATTTTGATGCTTATTTTGCACTGAACAGGAAGTAACTGTGTGCAGGTTTTAATGCTGTGTATCTAGACAGTAGTTACGTTGCTGGTTAGGTTTCACGCTGCTTAGCGATCAATACTACGACACGTGTCGACATAAACGAACGTTTTTTAAATTTTTTTATATGTCGACGTTGACTTTTTAGTAATAAGAAGAAAACAGCGGACCAGGGGCCTCATCTGTAAAAATGTGTGTAGAATTCTGACTAAATGTCAGTGCATAAGGAGAAAAATATTCAGAGTTCTAAAAAAGTGGTGGACGCAGAAATTCACGCCATGTGTGGTTTATAGATTCCACTTTGAGGAGAAGCGCTCGTACGCAAGTCCGCCTCAAGTCACGCCCTTTCCACGCCTCCACTTCACCATAGAAGGAACTGAGATGAATTGAGGTCTATCAGAGTGAAAAAGGTTATAAAGTCATTTCTTAAGCTTTGGACTCCAGCGAACCAAAGTGAGAGCCATAATCCACAAATGGCGAAATCATGGAACAGTGGTGAACCTTCCCAGGAGTGGCCGGCCAACCAAAACGACCCGCAGCGCAGCAACGACTCATCCAAAAGGTCACAAAAGACCCCACAACAACATCCAAAGAACTGCAGGCCTCACTTGCCTCAGTTAAGGTCAGTGTTCATGACTCCACCACTGGGCAAAAACGGCCTGCATGACAGAGTTCCAAGACCAAAACCACTGCTGAACAAAAAGAACATTAAGGCTCATCTCAATTTTGCCAAAAAACATCTTGATGATCCCCAAGACCTTTGGGAAAATACTCTGTGGTTTGACGAGACAAAAGTTGAACTTTTTGGAAATTGTGTGTCCCATTACATCTGACGTAAAAGTAACCCCACATTTCAGAAAACGAACATCATAGCAACAGTAAAATATGGTGGTGGTAGTGTGATGGTCTGGGGCTGTTTTGCTGCTTCAGGACCTGGAAGACTTGCTGTGATAAATGGAACCATGAATTCTGCTGTCTACCAAAAAATCCTGAAGGAGAATGTCCAACCATCTGTTGGTGACCTCAAGCTGAAACCAACCTGGGTTCTGCAGCAGGACAATGATCCAAAACACACCAGCAAGTCCACCTCTGAATGGCTGAAGAAAAACAAAATGAAGACTTTGGAGTGGCCTAGTCAAAGTCCTGACCTGAATCCTATTGAGATGCTGTGGCATGACCTTAAAAAGGCGCTTCATGCTGGAAAAGCCTCCAATGTGGCTGAATGACAACAATTCTGCAAAGATGAGTGGGCCAAAATTCCTCCACAGCGCTGTAAGAGACTCATTGCAAGTTATCACAAACACTTGATTGCAGTTGTTTTGCTGCTAAGGGGGGCCCAACCACTTATTAGGTTTAGGGGCAATCACTTTTCCACACAGGACCATGTAGCTTTGGATTGTTTTTCCTCCATTCATAATAAAAAGTTTCATGTAAAAACTGCATTTTGTGTTCATTTGTGTTGTCATTGACTAATATTTACATTTATTTGATGATTTGAAACTGTAAAGTGTGACAAACATGCAAAAAAAAAAGAAATCAGGAAGGGGGCATGTCTTGTGAGTACGCCAGGTACTTCTCACATCAAGTTGTGTTTTTATAGACCACATGTTTTGCGTGGTAACTTTTCGGCCCTGTTTTGTGCATACCCAGGCTTTATAGATGAGGCCCCGGGACTTTGTGAGTTGGCTGAAAAAACGTGACCTACTTAAACAAGTTCCACCGTGTTGATTTTATTGTACTTGATTTTATTTTTATTTTGGTATTCGATCAATCTTTTTTTTTAATGAAAAAATGTAAATAACTTCTGATTTCAGCCGCTCAAATGTGAATATTTTAAAATTTGCAGACCTATTTATCTTTGTGTTCTGGGCAAAACAAGATATTTACAAACATCAGCTTTGACCTTGGAAAACAGTGAAAATGCTGCGGACAAAACCACAAAATGCTTGTGTTTGCTTCATATTGAGAAGGGCAAAGGTCGGCCTCCTTGTAGCGGCTCCCTTCGCCTAGCTCGGTGATTTGTTTTTAAAACCAAAGTGGAAGAAATCTGCATATTAGAACAGAATTTCAGAGACAAGAAACACGAAAAAGACGTCTTGTTGAGTGTGCTACCCCTGAGCTAAGCTATCCATAACCATGAATACGTCCCTAAAAAGAAACATCTAGGAAGAAAATAGAGAATTTAATTGTGAATGGATATATTCCTTTGCCTTCACTGCCCATGACGCTGGCTTACTCGTGCGCTTGATATGTGGCGAGAAATGAGCAAACATCAGAAAATGTAAGGTTGACAAACATTTTCAAAACAAGCACTCGGCTTTTTCCTGAAAAGTGCCCAACTGGAATAGAGCGATTTAGGAACGACTCCAGAAGGTTGAGCAATGCAAACGTACTTTCAAGACGCTCCAAACTCAACAACAGCTGCTAGTGTTGTGGCTGCACATGAGGGGGGAAGGAGGGGGAAGCCGTTCACAGATGGAGCATCCTTGAATGCACATCTATGAACTCTGATGGGCTTTTTATGTTAAAGTTGGCTACGTCTTGTAATATTACGTAAATACGGGGCCCATTCAAAATGCCTACATAGTGAGTTTATAAGCTGTGTCATGTTTTGCAGCTCCAGACTATTTCTCTCTACTGGAAGAGGAGGAAAATGGCTTTTTTGACGGCCGACCCCTGGTCTAGGGCCTAACCAATTAATCGAAACAACAAGCTTTCAGATTAGTCGACTAAGAAAGTAAACATTAGTCACAGCCCTAATTTTTATTTTTATTTTAAGCAATTTACGCTTTATAAATTGATGCCTTAATTTAAATTGAAGTTAAAATATAAATTTGTTTTTTTAATTGAATTAAAATATTCCATCTTCATCCTCCATTTTCTGTTCCGCTTGTCCATATATATATGTATATATATATATAATTTAATTTAAATTTAAATTCAGCAATTAACCGCCAAAAATAAAACTAGGGCTGCAAAAATGTATTAAAATGAATAAATGTCATTTTCTTATTTATTTAATTTATTTTAATTAATTAATTTACTTTAATCTACTTAAAGGTACTTTTTATTTATTTATTTTTATTATAATTTATTTGATTATTTAAAAATGTTTTTTTTATTGAAACATCTATTTAAATAAATAAGTAGAAAATGCATTTACATTTAAATTCATGAATTTTAATCGTTATTTGCAGAGCTATTTTAATTTTAATTTTATTTTTATTTTCAACAAGTTCCAATGTATAAATTGATCCTTTAATTTTAATTTTAATTTTTAAATCTAAAATCAGAAACAATGGTGGAAAATTTTTAAGTAAAATTTTCATAAAATGTCCAAAAAAACAACAGATTTTTCTGATTTTCTTTTGCTCATATTTATTTATTTTTTTTGTAATGGCAAACGTTCAACGATTATTTACAATCCCACACGTCACGTCAAAGATTTTTATTTATACACATTATTTACACAATTCAATCCCTACTCTGGCACGGTGGCCTAGTGGTTAGCATGTTGGCCACACAGTCACAGTCTGGAGATCGGGAAGACCTGGGTCCGATTCTTCCTTGGGCACCTCTATGTGGAGTCTGCATGTTCTTGCGTGGGTTTTCTCCGGGTACTCCGGTTTCCTCCCACATTCCAAAAACATGCATGTTAGGTTAATTGGAGACTCTAAATTGTCCATAGGTATGAATGTGAGTGTGAATGGTTGTTTGTCTATATGTGCCCTGCCATTGGCTGGCCACCAGTCCAGGGTGTACCCCGCCTGTCGCCCAAAATCTGCTGGGATAGGCTCCAGCATGCCCCCGTGACCTTAATTAGGAGAAACGGCATAGAAAATGGATGGATGGAATCTCTACTCTGTATTACATAATGGGTACAGAAGCTAAAGCAGCACGTGTTTCAACCACAGCGCCATCTGCTGGCTCTGTTGGTACACTGGGTCATACGTCAGGCGGGTGTTTAGGGCTAGCGTCTTTACTTGAGTTTGCTGTTACATCATTTGCTGGTCATTCTTGTTCTAGTTGCCGCTCGTTACACAATCAAGCCTCGCAGTGAAGGCTGAAAATAGTATGACACTGGTGTTGGTGGTGCGCACAAGAAGGAAAACCTACACACTTGAAGTTGGCAGTGTGTTAGCGCCCAGCTACATCGCCGGTTTGATAGCATGGAAAAAGACAAAAAAAGAGCACAGAAAATCCCAGCAGATGGGCTCAGTGAGGATTGCGTCTTTTGTTTGTTATTGTGTTTCCCGGCTATGTACTTGTTCTGTTCTTTATGCTTCACTGATAATGTCTTTTTTTTTTTGTTGTTCAGTGGTCTTTGAACGCACCATAGCACATTGAGATTTATATGTATGACTTTCTCAGACGCTGCACAGACAGACATATTTTCTATTCAAGTTTAATAATGTTAAACTTGCGCTGATTTCCATCATCTCATATGCACATTTAGCTCAATAATAACCCTCGTATTGATTATCTATAACTACTGTATGTTTATGTGTAACATGAGTTGCATTGCTTGACAGATTATTCTTTGTATGCCGTGTTTTTGCAGACCTCAGTGAAAGCGCATACAGTTCACAGTTCACCGTAGCTTCTAATAAACCATAGGTGTCCAAACGAGCAGCCCGGGGGCCATTTGCGGTCCGCAAATATTTTTTATTCGCCCGCGGCACGTTCTAAAAAATATTATTTAACAAGAAAACTAAAAAAATAACAGCAAAAATGTAAATATCACCAGTAATTTTACAAGAATAACATAAAAATATTAGGATAAAAAGCAAATGTTTTAATTTTAAAATAATAACATTGTAATGTTATGAGGAAAAAATAACATTTTAGTAGCATAAAGTTGAAATATTAAAGAAAAAAATATTTTTTATAAGTCGTAATATCATGAGAAACAAACAAAAAAAGATATATATATTTTTTTTTAATTAGGTTGCGGAAAAAGTTATAGTGTTGGTTCCTGAATTTCTTCAGATCTCGGCATGATGTCTAGCTTTTGAGGATCTTCTGGTCTATTTCACTTTGTCAGGCAGGTCCTCTTTAAGTGATTTCTTGATTGAGTACAGGTGTGGCACAGTGGCAAAGTTGTATCCTTTCAGTTTTCACTATGGTGCCCTTTCTGGAAAAACGTTTGGACACCCCTGTTATAAATAAATCCACCAAACAGAAGACAAACCTGCTGTGTTCTTTAACATGGACACCCCCCATCTATACCTTGACCAGTAAATCCCAGGAGACATCTCACCCCTCTGAGACAAGTTGAAAAATAAGCCGTAGGATTTTTTTTTGGAGCAGCGATTAAGCGAGAGCATGTCTTCATCCAGCAAGGCTGTTTCTCGGTGCAGTAATGACACAGGGGAGGACGTTTAAAACTGATTTTTACACCAGCCTGGCACATGTTCTGGTGTTTGTGTGTACACTCACCAAGAGACAATTAAGGACGACATGCACTTATGTAAAGATTTATGTAAAGTGTCCTATTTTTGTGATTGAAGAATAAATCCTGCCATTGAAGAGATAACATCAGCTCAGCATTATAAGGATTAATACTCTCACCCCTCTCCAGGCCAGGGAGGGGCAACAATAACCTTCATAATTGTTGTATTGTGGTAGTATGGTGGCGGTCGCGTGCATGAGTGCTGCCGGCACCGGGGGAGCTGTGGTTCAGCAAGGGAAAACAGTAACTCCAACATGCACTGTGGCATTGCGAAGCCGATCATGACCCCGTTCCTTTTTCTTCTTGAATTGAATGAGGCACAACAGCACGCAGCATGCCATGCATCATCTTCCTAGTGGGGACATCAAAGTAGCCGCACATCAAACACACTGTTCATAGATCTTCCAGACTTCATTGTCAACAGCAGCAACAGCTAGCAACTTTTTCTCGTCCTTTGGTGAGATATTTGTGTCTTCCCTCCGGTAAAGCATGGGGGTGTGTAACGCCCACCGATGTAATAATGTCTTCTTTTTACCTACTAATAGCCTACTACTGAACTTGGGTGTGAAATCCAGCTGCTGATTCTGCGCTCCGTCATCATGTGTTTACAAATAAGCAATCAATCCACATTTCTTTATATTTTTTAATAGTCGACGAGAGCTTGAAATAAGCTATCCACAATGTGTGTCCTCTCCCTCACCGCGGTCTGCCGTGATCGTGGAGCGGAGAGTCAGCAGCTGGATTTCGTGGCCACGGTCAGTAGTAGGTGCTTGGTAGGGACAGTGTAAACAACAACAACCAACACACCAACCATTATTCATTGCGTTATTACATTTGTGGGAAGTTATTACAACATTGAAAGGTAATAGTTACTCCATTTGTGGGAAATGGCGTGTTGCGTTTGTGCTAGACAGGGGCTATTACATTTGTGGAAAATGTACTATTAGGGGTGTTTTTTAAACATGCAATGGACAGGTCACTTATTAAAAAACTGTTGTATTTCATTTTAGACCTGTTTCTAACTTATCATTATCTAAAAAAAGGTTGTTTTTATTCAATTTCAGTCATTTTTGGAAAACAATATTACTTTAGAGAAGTTTCAGACTGGTTTTAGACCACGACACAGCACTGAGTCCGCACTACTACGAGTTCAGAATGACATCCTTTTATCACTTGACACCAAAAAAACTGTGCTGCTGGTGATGCTTGACGTCACTGCTGCCTTTGACACTGTGGACGACTCCATCCTCCTTTGGCCTTTGTGGGTTTGTTTTTCAGTGGTTGAAGTCACATGAAGACAGACAGGACTTTTGCTGATCTGATAAATTATTTTGTGTTTTCCATTGTCCCACTGTCGTCTGGTGTGCCACAGGGATCTATTCTTGGACCAGTACAGTGTTCCCTTGTTTATCGCGGCGGGTAGGTTCCCAAAATAGCCTGCAAAAAGAGAAGTAGCCAACTTTATTTTTTACAGTGATTATATATGTTATAAGGCTGTGAAACCCCTCACCATACACTTTGTCACTTTTCTCAGACAGGTGTTTAGACACAATAAATTATTAAGTGACTCACATGTATTCCACTCCTCTGACCATGCCTCTTCGTCATGGCGCCGCTCCGCTGTACTGTAGCGTTTTTGTATCCTTCTTAAAACATATTGCTCCTGTCGTCATATTTTCCTCCTCGTCGTCTTCTTCCTCGACCTGAAGATTCATTTATTCAGTTACGGCACCCCACAGCCTCAACTTCTACCTTCCTTCAACATGTCCAGAATTCCAAATTTTTGTGCAATGGTTAGCATCTTCCTCTGCCTTTTGGGTGCAGAACGTTTCGTCACCATTGTGGGTTGTTGTCGGGGAAAACTTGCAAAGGAGACGGTACGAAGGAGATTGATTTACAGATTGATTGACTGATGGGCGGTGCAGACAGAAGAGAGAGAAGAGAGACACATCCCAGAACTAAAACACTCAATTTCCCACAATCCAATTCTTCTTAAAGGGCCAGGCTCGGCCTGTAACACGCTGTAAACAAAAAAAAAGCAGTAAAATTGCACCAAAAAAATCCACAAAACAGCAAGTTTGTGAAAGGTGAACCGCGATGTAGCGAGGGAACACTTTACTATTTTCTTTATAATTGTTGCCCTCAATGCAGTAATTGACAAGCACGCCCTGGATTCCATTTTTAGCTGCATTGGAGACATCAAGAAATGTCTCTCACACATGCTTTTTTTTTAGTCAGCGAGATCTTGAAATGTCTATGCACACGTTCATTAGACCTCGCACTGATCAATGTAACGCCTTGTATGTTGGTATCAACCAGTCTTTACTCAACCGGTGCAAAATGCTGCCACGCAAACACTCGCAGGCAGGAGCCGCATTACTCCAGTTCTGCACTCCCTGCAGTGGCTTCCAGTCCGTTTCAGAGTTGATTTTAAACTTTTAATGTTTGTTTTTAAGGCAATTTACGGTGCTGCGGCGTCTTATTTATGTGAGCTTTTAAACATTCATCGCCCCAGCAGAGCTCTGCAGTCTGCCAGCCAACAGCTGCTTGAGGTCGGTTGAATTGCAAACAGTGGAGCGATCGGTCCTTTTCTGTAGCTGCTCCAAGGCAATAGAACGACTTACCTGCTGAATTACGGACCATCGCAGACTTTCATTTGTTTAATGCAAATCTTAAGACTCATTTACTCCAAACTGCATTTGGCACATACTGTAAGAGCATTGTGACACTTATATATGTTTGTATTCTTTTAATACATTTTATTTATTGTTTTATGATATTCTTCTTGTGTTATTTTGCTGTTTATCTTGCACTGTTGTCCACCACTGTGGTTCAGCTACAACTGATGTAAGGGCCTATATAAGTAAAGGTTAGATTTGCAGGATTATTGCATTAAAAACTTCAAATTTTGATAACATTGGTGGTTTAATACATTTGTGGACAGTATTCCATTGATTGGCATTACAGGGTGGTAGTGTCATGGTACCACCCCGGTAGCGTCCAACATGCACTGTGAAGCAGAAACAGTTTTCCAACAAGACAACGAGCCCAAACGCTCCTCCAAGATGGCAAGTGCCTTGCTGAGGAAACTGAAGGTGATGGAATTAAAAGTGACATTGCCCACTAGTGGCGTGGCATGCACATTACACTATTTCCACCCCCTTGTGTTTGGTTCTGTTTGAACCATTCAGAAAGGTTCATGTTTCCAGTTCATGTTTCAGGGTGAAAAACATAACCCAAGTCGTCGATGTGCGTCGCCCGTGGCTGCCATGAAAACGCGACATTTGTCAGCTGTTAGCAAAGCGTTGTGACTTTATCGCCTCCCCGCCACGCCGTCACTCCTCCCTGCCTCCGCTCTTTATCTCCCTCAGGCAATTTTAGGAGGTGATGGACTGCTAAATGAGCTCATTCTGCGCCGATAATCTCACCGAAACCAACCGTTTCCTTTGTGTGTTTGTGTTGGAGGTGTTTCATTGCTCGTGTGTGTGTGTGTTGAAATGATAAACTGGTGATTTCATCTGCCAACTTGTGTGTTATTCAAACAAAACATACACACTCTTTTCTAATATTTTATTTCATTTTTTGCCAGTGCTGGTTGCCATGGCAATACATGTCTTCAGGAGTCCTGTGGCATCTGTGCAGAGGCAACCAGGGAATGAAAAGGGTGGGAGACGCACCGCGAGTCACATGTTACAATAAATGTTGTGCTTTAAAAATCTTAAGTCAGGCAGAGTTTGTTTTTTTTTATTTTTTTTTTTTTACGCTTTTTGAAGAGTCAACGTCATAGCCACTGTCACATTTGTGGCCCGTTTTTATTGGCCCTCAGCACATTCTAAAGAAAAAATCAAAAGGAAATAAAATGTTAAGAAAAACAAAAAAAAATAAAGAGCAGTAATTTGGAGGGCTGTGGCATTTTTTTTTATTGTCCTTCAGCACATTCTAAAAAAATAAAAATATAAAAGCATTAAGACAAAAACGTTGTAATCTCATGGGAATAAAGTCATAACATATAGTCATAATATATAGATAGATAGATAGATATATAGATAGATAGATTTGCCAAAAAAACCCACAACAGCATAAATGGAAAAAAAGAGCAGTAATTTGGGGGGCTGTGGCAATTTTTTTATTGGCCCAGCAAATTAAAAATATCCATCCATCCATCCATTTTCTATGCCGCTTCTCCTCATTAGGGTCACGGGGGTATGCTGGAGCCTATCCCAGCTGACATCAGGCGACAGGCGGGGTACACCCTGGACTGGTGGCCAGCCAATGGCAGGGCACATATAGACAAACAAGCATTCACACTCACATTCATACCTATGGACAATATAGAGTCACCAATGAACCTAACATGCATGTTTTTGGAATGTGGGAGGAAACCGGAGTACCCGGAGAAAACCCACACACACACGGGGAGAACATGCAAACTCCACACAGAGATGCTCATCCATTTGATTATCAAATGTGAAGATATAATTATGATATTTTTACTAACAAATTTATGGATAACTTGCAAAAAGTGTACCAAAGTCGTTTTTTTTGGTTGTGGTTCAAATCGGTCGGTAATTGTTCATGCCCAAATATAAGTGTTTTGCTCCAATCTAAGTGGTTATTTGATGTTTTTGCTGTGCATAAAGCTTTTTTTTTTTTTTGCAAAGGCTGGTATTTTTGTAAGAATTAAGTTTCTGGGTGTAAAGGGTGTGTTTTTCACCATGCAGGTGCAATGTAAACAATCTAACGTGGTTGCTTTTGGTGCATGTGGAGGTCGGTTGCTGCACTGGAGTTGTTTCCCTCTGAAAATTAGTGACAACAAACCCTGCATAAAAACAATAAATTTACCGGAGAATTGGGAGAATGCGTGTTGTCAGCGCTAATCTTATTTGACAAGTGTGATTGCGTTTGCACGTGATGTCCACCATGGAGAAACCTCATCGCACAACCAATCAGTGCGATCCGTCCGTTTAGTAGCGAATGCAGAACTCCCACAGTGCATCAGGCCGACGCGGCTCCATGAAGTCGTGCTGACAATCATCACGCTGCTCCTCCATTCGAGTGTGAGGAGCTGACATGAGGCTGTGTGAAGCATCGCCGTGTGATGTCCCATGACATTTACTGCTGTCCAACACACACACACACACGCACGCGGCTCCTCCCACCCACACTCACCCTGGATCCCGACAGCTTACACTTTGGATCGAAGAAATTCCAGGAAAGAAAAAGCCTGTGAATATCGTCCACTCAAGGAGACGGATAGACAGTCCTTAAAACCACCAGATCATCGCTGTCATATAGAGAATCTTTGACTAGCATTTTTACAGTCCATCCTTAAAAAAAGCAGATTGCTCCTGTCATTTAGATTTTCTTTGACTAGTGTTTTTTGTAGTAGGTACACAAAAACAGCAGGGTGGTCCTGTAATATAGAGCATCTTTGACCAGCATTTTTTGCGGTAGGTCCTTAAAACTAACAGAGTGCTCCTGACTCCTGTTGTTATATAGAGGATCCTTTTTTTTGCATTAGATCTTTAAAAAAGTTCTTTAAAAAGAGTTCTAAGTTATTTAGAATATCTTTGATAGTGTTTTTGCTGTAGGTCTTTGGAACCAACAGCGTGGTCTTGTCATGTATACAAGATCTTTGACACAAAGGATTTTTGACCACCACTTTTGCTGTTGGTCCGCAAAAAAAGCAGAGCACTCCTGTGATATAGGATATATTTTACTAATGTTTCTGCTGTAGATCTTTGAAGCAACAGCGTGGTCCTGTCATGTAGAGAGGATCTTTGACCAGCACTTTTGCAGTAGGTTGTTAAATACAGCACAGTGCTCCTGTCATATAGAGGATCCTTGACTTTTGCCATAGGTCTTGGAAACCAACAGGGTGGTTCTGTCACATGTACAGGATGACCAGCACTGTTGCAGTTGGTCCTTAAAAACAACAGAGTTCTATTGTTATTTTAAGGCTCTGCTACCAGCATTTTTGCAGTTCGTCCTTATGGTAATGGTAATGGATTAATTTTATGTGAACATGCGTACAAGTTACAATGGAATACATCACATAGTACAATTCACAGTTCCACATGTCCAAAAGGAGTAGGAAGAAGCAAAGCTTATTTAATCCATCTGTTTTACATCTGTTGCAATACATTTATTCTTTGCTTTATGCATAATTTTAGCAGTTTGAAAATTCACTAAATCAGCTCATTTTAAAATTTGTGATTTTAGAAATAAAAGATTTGTATGTTCTCGACACGCGGCATTATGGATTATCCTAACTGATCTTTTTTGCAGTACATTTAGCGAGTGAAGATTGCATGTATAGTTCTTACCCCATATCTCCACACAGGTTAGCTGTGCTAATACCAGAGAACAGTAAAGAGTATAGAGTGATTTTTGGTCAAGGACAAATTTTGCTTTATTCAATATTGAAGTATTTCTCACCACCTTATGTTGTATATTTTTTAATTTGAGATTTCCTGCTCATTTTTTTAAACCTATTATGATCCCCAGAAATGTATTTTCATTCACCCTTTCAATGTCCACTCCGTCTATTTGTATTTGGTCATACGTGTCCTTTCTGCTATTGCCAAATAGCATTATTTTAGTTTTACTGAGGTTCAAGAATATTCAATCAAAACATCTTTTTAGTATTGTCATTTCCTCTGTGACTGTTTTAATTAGCTTTTGTGTGCTTTCCCCAGAACAAAAAGCAATAGCATGATCTGCAAATACTATAAGTTTTTCAGTATTTGACAGATGCCAATAATGTACAAGTTAAACAGTTTTGGACCCAATGTTGACCCCTGTGGTATTCTGCACGTAATATTTAAACTTGCAAATGTGTATTATCCTAGCTTTACATATTGCGTCCTCTTAGTTGGATAGTTTTGATTCAAAATACAATTCAAAACGAACCCTCTGATTCCGTACCTTTCTAATTTTGTAATTAGGATGTTGTGATTAATTGTTCCAATACTTTTGTCAAATCCATAAATACTGCAGCTGCACTCCTTCTGTGGTCTGTAGTGTTGGTAATTTCAGGTAATTTCAGGTCTTAAAAAAAGCAGAGTGCTGCTGTCCTGAGGATCTTTGATCTGTGTTTTTGCTGTATGTATTTGAAACCAACAGAGTGGTCCTGTCACGTATACATCTTTGACTCCAGCACGGCACTCCTGTCATATAGAGCATCTTTGACTAGCATTTTTGCTGCAGGTCTTTTTAACCGACAGGGTGGTTCTGCTATGTATAGATGATCTTTGACCAGCAGTTTTGCAGTTGGTCCTTAAAAACAACAGAACGCTCTTGTCATTTTAAGGATCTTTGATTAGCATTTTTGCAGTGCCCCTGCCTTTGACACGCATTTTTTGCAGTAGGTTCTTGAAAACAGCATGCTCTTGTTATATAGAGGATCTTTGACTATTGTTTTTGCTGTAGGTCTTTGAAACCAACATTGTGGTTCTGTCATGTATAGAGGATCTTTGACTAGTATTTTTGCAGTCTGTCCTTAAAGGGATAGTTTTTTGGGATTTTGGGATTTTTGTTAGGCCAGCATTTATACAGTTGGTCCTTAAAAACAACTCTTGTCATTTTAAGTATCTTTGACTAGCATTTTTGCAGTGCCCCTGTCATATTAAGGATCTTTGCCCAGCGGTTTTTGCAGTAGGTCCTTAAAAACAGCAGCGTGCTCCTGTCACATAGAGGATCTTTGACTAGTGTTTTTGAAGGAGCTCCTTAAAACCAACAGGGTGCTTCTGTCACATATACGGCAGGGTACTCCTGTCATACAGAGGATCTTTGACTAGTGTTTTTGCTGTAGGTCTTTGAAACCAACAGGGTGGTGCTGTCACGTATCGAGGGTGTTTGACCAGCACTTATGCAGTTGGTTCTTCAAAACAACAGAGTGCTCTTGACATTTTAAGGATTTTTGAATAGAAGTTTTGCAGTGCCCCTGTCATATTAAGGATCTGTGACCAGCATTTTTTGCAGTAGGTCCTTAAAAACGGCAGCATGGTCCTGTCACATAGAGGATCTTTGACTAGTGTTTTTGAAGGAGGTCCTTAAAACCAAGGACCTATGTGCTTCTGTCACATATACAAGATCTTTGACTCCGGCACAGCACTCCTGTCATATAGAGGATCTTTGACTAGGTGTTTTTGCTGTAGGTCTTTGAAACCAACAGGGTGGATGTTTGACCAGCACTTATGCAAGCAACTCTTGTCATTTTAAGTGTCTTTGACTAGCATTTTGCAGTTGGTCTTTAAAAACAACAGAGTGGTCTTGTCATTTTAAGGATCTTTGACTAGTGTTTTTGAAGGAGGTCTTTAAAACCAACAGGGTGCTTCTGTCACATATACAAGATCTTTGACTCCAGCATGGTACTCCTTAAAAACAGCAGTGTGCTCCTGTTATATAGAGAATCTTTGCCTCGTATTTTTTTTTTCAGAAAGAAACCAGCAGGGTGCTCCTGACACATGGTCTTTGACTCACATTGTTATATGGAGGATCTTTTTTTTGCAGTAGGTCCTTAAAAAACAGCAACAAGGTCCTGCCATATAGAAGACCTTTTACTTGCGTTTTTGCCGTAGGTCTTTGAAACCAAGAGAGTGATGCTGTCAGATCTTTGACCTTAACAACAGCGCTGTCGTGGTTCTCAACTGGTGGGTCTTTGGGTCACGAACCTGCTTTCAATGTGTCGCAGGTCCAACACAACACAACACAACACAAAAATGATCTTACACTTTTACTCTGAAGGGGATTTTTTTCATGCCGGTGCGTGTGGTCTATGGATAGTAAATACCCTCTAAGCATTCACCTCTAAGAGATAAAGCCACTAACACTGGCATCATTATATTTGCACCTGGGAGATAAAGAGAAGAAAAAATGTTGAGCTGCACTTTTTATTGGTCATTCTTTTCACATGAAAGATCATCTTACGATGATGGTGATGATGGCGATGATGCGTTCTCAGGAGCAGGCGCCTGTGTGCTTCTTCCTTACCTTGGCGCTCATTAGGGGCCACTCAGCTCAGTGCAGACCAAAAAAAACAAGCGAAAAAGCTGATGCGGCTAAAAAACTTAGCGTAAACGAGAATAACCCACCTGGACTCAGTGTGGAATAGAAGGTGGCGCCTCTTTCTGCGTCTGCAGAGGCTGTGCTTGAGTCCGCCGGGCTTTGGAGATCTCCGGCCATCCTTTCGCCCGGAACAATCTGAGGGATGACTCGGACCTCCTGAGCCGCAGCTTTTTGCAGTAGGTCCTTGATGATCACAAGATAGTCCTCTCATATAGAGGATCTTTGATTTGATTCATTCTTGTAGTAGGTCCTTAATAGCCACAATGTGGTCCTGTCACATGGAGGATCTTTGACTTGTTTTTTTTTTTGTACAAACCAGCAGTGCTCCTGTCACAGAGAGGATCTTCGACTAGCGTTTTTGCAGCAGAGGTGTAAAAGCAGCAGCATGCTCTGGTCATATAGAGGAGCAATGATAATACACTTAGAAAAAATGTCATTGTAAATAACCGGTCCGCCGGAGGTTTTTGGGAACACGAGCCAGTCCGTGGGTCCAAACAGGTTGGAGCTCGTAAAGGATCTTTGACTAGAATTTGTTTTTGTTTTTTTCACAGCAGATTCCTTTGAAACAGATGAGTGTCCCTGTCATGTAAAAGATCTTTGACTGGCGATTTTTCCAGGACAGCTTTAAAAGCAGCAGCATGCTCATATAGAGGATCTTTGACTAAAGTTTTTTTCTTTGCATCAGCAGATTCTTTTAAAACAGATGCGTGTTCCTGTCATATAGAGGATCTTTGATTAATGTTTTTGCAGTACCTCCTTAAAAACAGTGTTCCTGTCACATAGAGAGGATCTTTGACTGACGTTTTTGCAGTAGGTGCTTGATAACCACAAGATAGTCCTGTCGTATAGAGGATCTTTGACTGACATTTTTGCAGTAGGCGCTTGATAACCACAAGATAGTCCTGTCCTATAGAGAATTTTTGACTAGCGTTTTTGTAGTAGGTCCTTAAAACCACAAGAGCACTCCTGTCATGTAGAGGATCTTTGACTCAAGTTTTTTGGCGTTTTTTTTTTATTGTAGATTCCTTTAAAACACATGAGGGCTCCTCTGATACAGAGGATCTATGATTAGCGTTTTTGCCGTCCGTCCTTAAAAACAGCCAGGTGCTCCTCTCACATAGAGGATCTTTGACTAGCATTGTTGCAGTAGGTTTTAAAGACTGGCAGAGTGCGCCTGTCATTAAGAAGATCTTTCACTAGCATTTTTGTTGTAGGTCCTTAAAACCCCAAGAATGCTCCTGTTATATGGAGGATCTTTGACTGGCATGTCATATAGAGGATGTTTGACTAGTGTTTTTGCAGTAGGTCCTTAACAACAGCAGCGTGAGCCTGTCATATCTTTGACGAGTGTTTGCTCTCCATTTTAGACACATGAAATATCCTGGAAAAAAAAGCTTATGGAGGAGTTTAGTGTTGTTGTGCAGACGTGTCATTAAGAAGCAGAAGGCCTGCTGCTGTCTTCTCCAATGACCTCGTTTCTGCTGCTGAACGCTCGAGGCTAGAGGCGCTTCCTGAGCCTCCTCACGATGCTAGCACGCTGCATCCGGAACCTTCTTCCTGACTGCAGCAGCGAGGAGAGCCCATTAGACTTGTGAATGGAAGTTGAATTCATCCGTGTTGCTTGTATTTTGTAAACAACCCGAAGGCGTCATGGGGCTTCTCTTCAGTCAAATTCGCTTTCACTTTTGGTGCCAATGCCTCACTGTGCTGGGTATTGTTTCTTGCGAATAAAACAAGCTAATTGTGTTGAGCAGCTGAAGAAAAAGCAGATAGTTCAGTCTCTTGGTGTGAGAAAATTGGGGTTCAAGTGAATTCAAGTTCATGAAAATGACATGTTAGCCAACCTCTTACTCGCTTAATTAGTCAACAAAATACTCAATAGGACATATTTGGTGGAATAATTAGCATCCAAAGCTAAATAGTTGACTTCGTTTCTATCTGCAGCACTGAAAGTGTTGTGGTTCACGCTGCCTTTACAACCCGCCGAGTTGGAAAACCGAGACTCTCTTTGAGGCCAGAAGCTGAATGACAGCAATAGCTTCAGCGTCAGAAGAAGTGATCATTTAAAATGAAAGTAGACCAAGCTAGACCAGCAGAAACATGCCTTTTTGGGGAGAACCAGAGGGGGTTTGGTGGGCCACCCTGGGGTACTCCATTCCTAACATTTCTTATGTTTTCATCCAGGGTAAATATATGGCAGGAGATGCTGATAACTACCATGTTGGATTTGTGTTTTGGAAAAATTGCCCAATATTTTGAAGACACTTGTATTTGTGAGCTGGAAAATGGAGCAAAGGTACGAATCTTTTATACGTGAGGTTGCATCTACTTTTCCTGAACTGCCGTCCTCACTTGGTTCGAGCGTGTGAGCATGATGGTGATCCTGCTGAACTGCGTCACGTTGGGAATGTACCAACCCTGCGCTAACATCGACTGCTCCTCCGATCGATGCCAAATACTGCAGGTAAACACACACACACACACACACACACACACTTTTACATGCAAAAGATCCATGTTTTAACTCTCGAGAGCAGTACATCTCAGTATAAAGGCGGCTTGGCTTTACTTTTGTGGAGAACCTACACGTATACAGTCGTCCCTCGCTATATCGCTGTTCGAATATCGCCCCTCACTATGTCGCAGCTTTGAAGAAAATGAGTAATTAATAAATGGCCGCTTCATGTTTCACGTTTGACAATGGCCTGTTCTTGGTCAAAAATATTGAAAGATGTAGTATTGTGGTCACGAGGCATCAGTAGTGCTATGAGACATGACGTTAGATTACGTTAGATACATTACCTTTCGCTGAGATTGAGTAAAAAAAGGTTCTCCTCTCATTCCTTGTGGAAGCGGTAAGTTGGACACGCCATGGCTGAGATTGAGTAAAAAAAGGTTCTCCTCTCATTCCGTGTGGAAGTGGTAATTGGTAAGTTTTTGGCTTGTTTGTCCTTCTTCCCCACTCTGTTAGAATAAGTACATTGGAGAGGCTAACTCGTTAGGTCGCTAGCATAGCAAGACATCTGTTGTGTCCCTACTTTTTTTTTCTTCATATTTTGACTTTATTCTTGTTCAATTACAACTGGTTTGTCCATTTTTGCTTGGGTTTTCTTTCACAACTATTTCAACTTTCTTCTTGTAAATGTCCTTCATGCGATTATGACTTTATTCTGAAAATATTTTGACTGTATTCTTGTAACATTCGAACTTTTCCCGCAACCTAATTTTCCAAAAATTCAACTTTATTTGTAGTGGTTGTATTATTATATTATTACATCTTTAAAAAAAAAAAACAGTAAAGTGAGGGAATCATATTTGAACCACCATTCAACTCTATGCTGCTAAAATGACTATTTTTTATTCTTGTAAAACTAAGATTTTTTTTGTTAGAATGTGACTTTTTTCTGTTAATGTTTTGAATTTTATTCATGTAAAATTACAGCAGTTTTTAAAATTTATTTCAACTTTCTTCCTAGAAATGTTCTTCTTGTAATAATTACTTTATTCCCATAATATTTTGACTTTATTCTCGTAACATTAGAATTTATCGTGCGACCCAATTTTCCAAAAATTACAACTTTTTTCGTTGTGTTTGTTCATCATAGTATTATGACTTTTTGGGAAAAAAAGTAGTTTTATGATGTTGTTTTTCGTCATAATAATACGAGATTATTCTCGTAAAATTAAAACTTTTTTCTCTTAATATTTAGATTTTATTCTGGCAAAATGACTGCTTTTCTTTCTTAGTTTTCTTGTTAGATTATATTTTTAGAATGTGTGGCCGGCCGTTAAAAAAACAGCCACAGGCCGCAAATGGACACCCTTGTGTTAACTAAAGGCAAAATTAATCAAATTTTAGTTGTTACATTAGAAAAACAACACATTTTACTCCAGGAAATGAGTTTTCAGGAGTAAGTGGGAGCCCCCCATGAGGTTATATTGTCTGAGGAGAGGACCACGGCGCCTCCCCCTGCCCTAGAAGGTAGCTTGCCTCTGCAAGAGAATCCCAAGAGTTCAGCAGAGTCCACAAACGCCGCCAATCCAAAACCCAACAAGGCAGAAAGTCTTGGCCGCTCTCCTGTGTTCATGTTTTAGCAGCTTATTGACGCCTGCAGCTCCTCGCCGTGACTCACCGCTAGCATGCGGTCTTCATGGTCTTGTGAGCATCTCGACCCCCCCGCCCCCCTCCTGGTGGCCTGCTTGTCAGAATCCCCACCCCATCCCCACCCCCACTTCTCCCTCACTCGTGTCAAAGGTGGATGAGTGGGTGTAACACGGAGGCTCGTGCGCATATGTCTCAGGCCTGTTAGCGCGCTGCCTCACACGCACGCACGCACACACACGCACACTGATAATACACACCTACATAACACACATGCACAGATTGATTTGGCTCTCTGGGGGAGGGAGGCTGTCGACTCGGACCTAATAGAATTCCTCTTGTAAGTATCCATAAAGCCTGGTCAATATTGGCGTGGCTTTATCGTGTAGCGGCACCACAATCGATGGGCTCCTCTCAGAGAAGCCGTCGTTGAATAGCGTGGCATACAATGGTGCCTCCACGTGCACAAGCGCCGACGGTCGCTAAGAAGCTACGGTCGTTCCATCGTTAAAATTAGAAGCAGGGCTGATTTATTGTCTAAGTAAAAACGCAAATTCACTAGATCAGGGGTGTCCAAAGTGTAGCTGGGGCTGTTTTTTATCGGCCAACGACACATTCTGAAAATATAATTTAGCAAAAAAAAAAAAAAAAAACAGAAGCAATGGAAAAATCAGCAGTCAGTTACAAGAATTTATTTTTTAAAAGTTATGCGACAAGAATAAAGTCAAAATATTATGGGAAGTCATCATTACCAGAAGAAAATTGAAAGAAAAAAAAAAGTTGAAAAATTATATATAAAAACTAACAAAATGACAAGCAAAACAAAAATGTTGTCATTTTTTGGAAATTTAGGTTGGGGAAATGTGTAAATATTATTGCAATAAAATCATAATATTACGAAAAGAACATTTTACTAAGGTTATTTAAGAAGAAAGTTGAAATTATAATAATATAATGATAATGGATTCGATTTTATATAGCACTTTTCATGGCACTCAAAGCGCGTCACGATGAAGTTAACCCATTATTCATTCACTCCTCAGTCACAGACCGGTGGTGGTAATCTATATCTGTAGTCTCAGCTGCCCTGGGGTAGTCTGATGGAAACCTGGCTGCCAATTCGCGCCTACGGCCTCTTTGATCGCCGTCAAACATTCATTCACATTCTTACACCAGTGTGGGCAGCACTGAAATACTGGGACATCTATGGAAAAAAACAAGCCAACAGCCGAAATGAAAATAACAAACAGCTGTAATTTTACAAGAATAAAGTTAAATTGTTAAAAGAAAAAGTCCTACTCTTAACGAGAAGAAAAGTTGCAATTTTACAAGAATAAACATGTAATATTATGATTATGTCGTTTTAGTAGCATAGAGTTGATATATTAAAGAAAAAAATACCAGATTTTTTTTTTGTAATATTGAAATATTATGAGAAACAAACACAACAATTTTGGGGGGAAATTAGGTTGGGGAAAAAGTGAAACTATTATGGGAATGAAATCATACTATTATGAAAAGAAAATGTACTAATATTATTAAAGAAGAAATGTGAAATAGTTTAAATTAAAAAAAAACAGCAAAAATGGGAAAAAGTTGATAATAATAACAGGCTTTTTCAAAAGGAGAAAACATAGTAGTGGAAATTTTGAATGGGCCTGCCTGTTGCTTACCTGTATCCTTGCAGGGTGTTAGCATATTTAGCATGCATGCTATGGACTGAATGACTGAGTACTGAGGAAAGGATGGGCTGCGCTCCACAGGCAGGCCCATAGTTAACAGTTGAATTCATTGGATTATTTTATTATTATGTCACTTGTTGCCAGGCAATATAGCCTCTCACCAATCACACCCGGGCTGTTTCCTGAAAAGTCAACTTGTCTGCCTCACACTTAAGACAAAGGACAGGAAGAGACGGTAGCCTTTGGCTAGTGTTAGCAAACTGATATACAGTACGGTATCTGGCATACACAGAGCTCCATGGAGCCATCTGCTGGATCTGCTGGGGCACTGCTTCACTTGCCCCTCATGCAGATTCAATCCACGCACGTACATTTGTCACCGTAAGTCATTTCACCGTCGTCGCCCATCCTGCCAGTTTAACAAAGGTCAAGGTTGCACGCGTTCTCCTCCAGAAAGTGCTGAGTCGGACACTTCTTCTGCTGGAGCGCTGACAAAACAATGGCATCGGACCCACATCACGTTCGGAGGAGGTGGGGTGGTTGAGCGTAGCGAGTATGTAATCCTCCTGCACAACAACAGCAGCTAATCTTCGGCTTTCTGCACACAACAGCAATAACACGCATTAGCAGGCACAGATCTTTGATTTATTTGGGCTTTTTCCCCCCCCTTCTCTCCCGCTCGTCTTTTAATTAGATGCCTGATTAAAGCTGTGTCTGCAGGGGGAGGCTGGAGGCGGCAGGAGGGGCTGGTCAACGTTGGGGCTTATCTCTGATGACTGCGCGAGCAAATGATTTTACATGACGCCGCAATTTAGGACGATTATTCGCTTTGGTAGAACAGACACCTGGCAACTCGGTGGTTAATCAAATACAATAATCCCTCGTGTATCGCGGATAATTGGTTCCAGACATGACTGTGATCAGTGAAGTTCTGTGAAGCGGAACAGCCTCCGGAATGCAATTTTTAACATTATTGGAGCCCTCTAGAAATGAAATAACATCACTATAGTCACCTTTACACACCTTATTACCCAGCATTGTAGGCAGAATAAAAGAAAATATGACATATAAGACATAAATAAGACATAATATGTTTGGCATTGGGAGAGTTCCTTGTTATTGTTCTTTTTTTTTTTACGTTCTTTTTTACATTCAGTGGCCATTGTCTCATCAATGCAACATTACTGACACCTAGTGACCAATGTAGAATACTACATGTCATCACAACCTCTTTGAATGCGTCTTCCGAATGTTTTTCCTTTAATATTTCAACTCTATGCTATTAAAATTACATTATTTGTCCTCATAATATTTTATGTTTATTCTTGTAAATATGCAGGTTTTTTATTGTTTGATTATGGCTTTTTTGTTTTAATGTAGTCCTTCTCAAATAGTGGGGTGGGCTACCCATTTGCGGTGATTTGTCAGGGGGGCGTGAGAGGTAGGGAGGACTTTCAATATTAGTGCAAACCTGCCAACATGTATGATTCTGTTGTACCCAGCATAATACTTTGACTATTGAATGTATATAATATATCTAATATAGTCATCTAATATGTGTTTTTCTATTTCTGCTGTTGCTTTTTTTTTTTTTTAACTGTCCAACTATTTCAGCTTTATTCCAGTAAGTTTTCTTCTCATAGTTATGACTTCATTCCCCTAATATTTTCACTTTATTCTCGTAACATTCTAACTTTTTCCGCAGCCTAATTTTCCAAAAACGACAACTTTAATAGTTTTTTGTGTGTTTGTGTTTTTTCTCTTTAATATTTCAAAATGACGCTACTAAAATGGTGCTGTGTTTCCTCATAATATTGCGCGTTTATTTTAGTAAAATTATGACTTTTTCTTGTTAGATTACAATTTTTTTCTATTAATCTTTTTGACTTTATTCGCATAAAATTACTGCAAATTTTTTCTTTTTTTTTTCAATTTTCTTGTACAATTATATTTTCGAATGTGCTAATAAAAAAAACCCCAAACACTTTGGACACCCGTTCTGTAGAGGCTTTAATTGTTTTGCAACTCACGATGTTCGATGGTATCATAATATTGGCATAAAAAAGAGATAGTGGTTGATATTGTTGTTGTGTTTTCTGCTGATAATGATATTGGTGTGCAAGCGATGATGTGCTCCACAGAGCAGCATGCTTGCTTTCTCAGTATGTTCGCTGTCTGGACAATGAGAAGCAGGAACCTTCCATACTTCCGATCTAATATCATACCACTTTTTTGCCTCTTTTTCTGTAACTTGTATTGCATATTGCATTATTTGTCTTATTTTGCAAAGCTAGTGTTTATTTGTCAAATGCGTTCATTAGTCTGAGGGAAGAGCTGCTGCAGATGTGGGTTGATATCGATATCAGTAACGAATCCTTCAAAGTTTGACGATGAGCGATAACGACAATGCTTTGACGAGCGTTCTTCTTTCTCCTCCTTTTAGGCCTTCGATGCCTTCATCTACATCTTTTTCGCCTTAGAGATGGTCATCAAGATGGTGGCGCTGGGAATCTTCGGAAGGCGCTGTTACCTGGGCGACACGTGGAACCGACTGGACTTCTTCATCGTCATGGCAGGGTGAGGCCAATTTTTTTTTTCACAAAACTGTCACTTTGTTCCCATAATACAGGGGTGTCCAAACTTTTTCCAGGGAGGGTCACATAGTGAAAAATGAAAGGATGCAACTTCGCCACTTTGCTATTTTGCACAGCAACACATGTCGATGCTAACCAGTTATGCACCTCAGCTTTATCTTGTAGGTGAAAAAGCCTATTATTAACTCTTTTTTTTAAATTTTCCAAATATTTCAACTTTCTTTTTGGATTAACGGAATTTTATTTTCATAATATTATGAATTTGGTCCCACAATATTTTCATTTTTTTGTCGTGTTTTTTTTTCATAATATTAAAACTAATATTATGAAGAAAAATCAGGTATTTTTTTCTTTAATGTTTCAACTCTATGCTACTAAAGCAACATTATTTTTCCTCTTGACACCACAAGTTTATTCTTGTAAAATTACAGCTGTTTTTTTTTTCTACTTTGGCTGTTGGGGGATTTCTTTTAATATAATTTTCCAACTATTTGAATTTTCTTCTTAAATAATCTTAGTACATTTTCTTTTCGTAATATTATGACTTTATTCCCATAATATTTTCACTTTTTCCCCAACCTAATTTTCAAAAAATGACACCATTTTTGTTTGCTAATATTATGCCAAATTTGGGCATTTTTCTTTTAATGTTTCAACTCTATGCTGCTAAAACAACATTATTGTTCCTCCTAATATTCCTCCTAAGTTTATTCTTGTAAAATTGCAATTTTTTTTGTTAGAATATGATTTTTTTTCTTCATGTTTTTTTTTTAAATTACAGTTTTTTTTCCATTTCAGCTGTTTTTTATTTTTATTTTCCAACAATTACAACTTTCTTTCTTTCAATTTCCTTCTCATATTTATGACTTTATTCCCATAATATTTTTACTTCATTCTTATAACAGAAGTTTTTCTGAAACTTAATTTTCCCAAAATCTTTTGTTTGTTTCTCATAATATTATGACTTAAAAAAAAAATCACATTTTTACTTTAATATTGAACCTTGCTCCTAAAATGACATTATTTTCCCTCATAATATTACAACATTTATTCACATAAACTTACTGCTGATTTTTTCCATTCTCGCCGCGGGTGGCAAAAAGCCCCCAGGCCGCACTTTGGACACCCCTGCCATAATATTTTGACTTTATTCTTGTAATATTGCAACTTTTTCCCAACCTAGTTTTTTAAAAAATTGCAACTTTATTTTGTATTTTGTGACTAATATTGAAAAAAAAAAATCTCATAGCATTACAACGTTACGCTCATAAAGGCTTTTGTCGTAATGTTACATTTTTTTATTAATACTATAACTTTTTTCAGATATTTCTACTTTATTTTCACAAAATCAACTCCCTTTTTCAAATTTTCTTGTTGTTTTGTTAGTTTTCCTTTTTATTTGTGTTTTTAAAATGTGCCAATAAAAATGGGCCGATTAAACAAAATCAGCCACGTGCACCAAATGGCCCCCTGCCACACTTTGTACAGCCCTGGTTTAAGAGGTTAGTTTTGTAACACTACAACACTGCATGAAGGAATAGAACTGGCAGACAATAACTACTAACAAAGTCACAGAGTCACAGCGATATTCGTTTATGACCCAGCATGCTTTTCATAACAAAGAAATGTGTGTACGGCACTTTTTAAATTCATTTCAAGTGTAGTTTACTTATTTATTGTTTTTTACAAGACTGCTGGCCCTTGAAAATCTTGGCCCTTGAAAATCAAAGGCAAGAACCTTAAAGCAAAGATTCTTATTCTTATTCAAACCCGCTGCCGCAGTCTCGTTTCATGACAAACCATGCAAAGAAATATTAGCACATTAGCATAATTCCTCTTCTTGCGGTGACCTTTGCAACGCCGCTGGATATCACCACAGGAGTGCGGGCCCTATATTTATGCATAGACACATTGGCCAATTGATTAAGTACCCATACACTACTGTAGCTACTAAGATCTGACAGCATAATTGTGCCTTTAATTAGCCATTAATTCCATCAATATGTTTGTGTATGTTGTAGCAGTAGCTTGCATCATACTGACAGCTGTTTCAAATATTAATCATTTACTACGTGAAAATACAATATTGAGGTGGGGTCCCGCAGGGTACTGTGCTGGAAACCCATTCAGTTTTTTCCCAGCATTGACACACTTAACAATAATTTACAAGTTTAACAATTTAATTGATACGTCTGTGTAGGCTTTCAGTCGTACAGGAGTTGTCCATCGAGGAAAAGGCTTCTTGAGACGTCATCTGTACTTCTGTGAAGAAGGTGTCGGACGTTTCGCTCCTCATCCGAAGAGCTTCGTCAGCGAACTAATAAGTGCTGGTAGCCTAGGCCTTAAATACAGTAAGAGTGGGCAGAATTGGTGTGCCAACACCCTCCTCCTATTGGTTCCTTACGCTAAGCCTGGGCGGAGTAGTGGTATAATGCTTTCCTGCTATTAACACCTCCGATAAAAGGGAAGTGTCGCTCCCTGAGTTGGGTATGAACGACTCTGATACTGGCTCGTTAGCATCTATTGTTGCTAAAAGTTGTAATTTAACAAAAAAAAGTAGTAATTTTGCAAAAAGTTTGTAATATTGTGAAGAAAAATAACGTCATTTTTGCAGCATAATGTTGAAATAGCAAATAAAAAAGACATAATTTTTTTTAAGTCGTACAACAATGGATAAAGTTTCTGTGTAGGCTCTCAGTCGTACAGGAGTTGTCCAACGAGGGAAAGGCTTCTTGAGACGTCATCTGTACTTCTGTGTAGAAGTACTTCTTCACAGAAGTACAGATGACGTCTCAAGAAGCCTTTCCCTCAATGGATAAAGCTGTATTTTTTGGAAAATTAGGTTGCGGAAAATGTTTTCATGTTATGAGAATAATGTAAAAATATTCTGAGAAATGAGAATCCAAAGATAATGTACTCGAACTAAGTGGAAATAGATTCAAATTTCAAGATTCTAGAGTTTTATTGTCATATGCACAGTAAAACAAGTAGTTCCACTATGCAATGAAATTCTTATTCTGCTCATTCTCCCTAAAAAAAAGGAAGAAAACACAAGAACATGAATGAGAACAATCACAATACAACAATAAATAGATGGAACATAAAAAAACAAAAAACAACAACAAAAGAAATGGGAAAAAAACAGTTGCAGGTTAAGAGAATGAAGTCAAAATACAGACAACATAAAGACAAAAACAAGAAAAAAGGCTAAATTTTAAAAGAATAAACTGGGAATATTATGAGGAACAACTGAGGTGAAATATAAAAGAAAAAATATGTTATTTTTTTTAAAAAGTTGTGATATGAAAAGCAAACAGAACTAAATGAAGTTGTCATTTTTGGAAAATGAGGTTGGGGGAAAAAGTGATATTATGTAAATACTGTGAATGAAGTCATAATAATACGTCTCCTTTAATAAGTCTCCTTTCTTGCACTACGATAATAAAATAAAATGCCTCTCTGACAGTATCAATCACAACTGAATTAGTTTTATTAGTTATTAGATGATCATTAGTATGGTATTAACAGTATTATTGTACTTAACCACCAGGAAGATTACCAGTTACGCCAGCCCAACGCCCGCCTCATGACGCCAGTGTGGCTGCACGGAATTTTAAAACAACAAAACAAAAAAATGCTGGCCCTCCCCGGGAGCTAGCTCGCTGCCAGGACGGGATTAGCAGCAGCGTGACTTTCACAGCAGGCCGTGCGCACTAAACAATGTGTGCACGTCACGTTCATGTTGACGTGGAATCGGGCGCTGCTGAATTTTGAATTACAGCAAAGGCGACTCCAGCTGAGCGCCATTGTGTCCGCAAGTTTTTTGGACTCAAACAAACGTGAGGGCTTAGCTTGTGTTAAGTTGCCAAATGAATGCTTTGATTTTCGAAAACAAAATAATCTTAAAGTTAAGTTTAACATGACCATAGAAAGTGCCTAAAGAAAAAGCACGCTTTTTAAAAATTTTGCCCTTCATCCACAATCCTTATGTGAGACATGAACACACATCTTTCTCTTTTCTGTGCATGCAGGAACGCTACACCTAGCGTTAACTTTTCCAACCTCAAAAACAAAAACAGTAGCAGCAGTGGCGTCAGCTCTAATCTGTAGGGTTACCTTTCGGACGCGCTGTGAGCCAGTGTGTGGTGAAGCTCATTGCTAGCCAGTGTGGTGTGGCGGGGTGTCACTACGCCAGTAACATAGTTCTTCGGCGTAATAATAATAACAATGTTGCTGTAGCTTGGTTAATAAGCAGATCACGTTATGTAAATGGAGCAGCAGTTTTTGGAGGTTTTTTTCAGAAGGCTATATCAGCGGAATAGGTGCGTCCAGTTACGTGCAGCTGCCTCTTTTAGCTGTGTTTGTATCCTTTGAACAAGGCAAGGCGACTTTATTTATACACAAGGTCATTCAAAGTGCTTTACAGACAATTAAGGGGAAAATGCATCCCTTGTCAACGGGACCCATACTTTTATCTGGTCTCATATTTGTGTGCGACATGCGATGATTTAGTCGCAGTATGGAGCCCTGGCTACAGGCAATTTTCAATAACCTTTCAACATTTAACTACAGTGAAGCCTCGGTTTTCGTCATTCATCCAAGAGGTCAGACCAAAAACGAAAACATTTTTCCCACAGGAAATAATGTAAATCCAATGAATCCCTTTTAGACGCCCCAAAATATGAACACAAAACACACTTTTTTTAAGGAACCATTTGTTTTACATGTAGAAAAAAAAGGAAAATTTGTTATGGTGAACTGGTTCCAGATACAACCATGATAAATAAAGTAGGATTCCTTATTTATAAATTAATTTTTTTTTGTTTGTAGTGAGAGCATAGAAAACCTGTTTACGACCCTTTTAAAACGGTTTTAACAATATTATACTCATCCAGCCTGATTGATAGAGAGAGAGCAGGAAAACAAACACGGATGCACATGTCAATATATTGAGGCCAACAAAATTATTGTGTTTGTTTTTATTTATTGTGCAGTTAATTGATTTATTGATTATCGTAACAGACCTAGTCTCACCCAACATTAAAGTAACATTACTGACACCTAGTGACCAGTATAGAGTACTACACATCACCACAGCGTCTTTGAATGTGTCTTCTGAATGCCTTATATTTGTCTTTTACTTCATTTAACCATTTTTATGCTTGAAAATGCTTCATTTAGGCAAACAATACGTACAATTTGCTTAAATTTGCATATTTTTGGCCGAATAGTAGGCAATGTAGGCACAATGAACCCCCACTCACAGATGATTATGGTTTGAATGTGCCTATAGAAGGTGTGTCCAAAGTGTGGCCCGGGGGCCATTTGCGGCCTGCGGTGTTTTATTTTTTTTATCGTCCCGCAGCACAGTCTAAAAATTTCATTAAGCAAAGAAACATCAGCAGCAAAAATGGGGAAAATCAATCAAAAGTCAAAATATTAAGAGAAGAGTTAAAATCTCGCAAGGAAAAAAATGCCATAATTTCACAAGAATAAAGTCATAGTATGAGGAAAATTGTCATTTTAGTAGCATGAAGTTGAAATATTAAAGAAAAAAATGTAATTTTTTTTAAGCCAAAAACAATGACTATAGTTGTAATTTTTGGAAACTTGGGTTGCGGAAAATGTATAACATGGGAATAAAGTCAAAATATTAGAAAGAAATGTAAAATATTTGTAAAATTATAGAGAACAGCAGAAATGTGACCAGAGTAAAGTCAAAATATTAAGAGAAAAGAAAATTCTAATGAGAAAAAAGTTAGAAAAGAAAAGAATAAACTTGTATAATGAGGAAAAATATCCTTTTAGTAACGATGTTGAAATAAAAAAAAATGTTTTAAGAGATATAAAGTTATAATTACGAGAAGAACATTTACAAGAGGAAAGCTGAAGTGAAATATTTGGAACATTTAAAAAAAAACCAGCAGAAATGAAAAAAAAAACAGCTGTAATTTTATGAAAATAAAGTCAAAATATTAAGAAAAAAAGTCATAATCGAATGAAGTCCCAATTTTACAAGAATAAACTCATATTATTATGGAAGAAAACATCATCGCTCATGGCTGAGGAGCAGTGTTTTCACGGCACGGAAACCGGGCCGTTACGAGAGTCCTGTAAAGGGCCGGATAATTTGATTCTCACGGCGTCGTAAACGACTGGGCAACAGCTGTTGGGACGCTGGCAGGACCTGCAGGTGCGACAACACAGATGCTGGTGGTTGTGCGTGAGTCCAGTTAGACCAGACTGTCCGTCTGCATTGCTCAAAGCTCTCAGTTAAATTAGATTACATTAGATGTATTGGCCCCCAGGGGCAAATTCGTCTTCACTGAGTTGCATTGGGAAGGCTGGGATGCATGGTGGTCACCTTTTACACATGCATTTCTGGTTTGGCTGCTGTGATGTTAACATGAACAACTAATCCATGTGTAGGTCATGATGCAGGACAAGCCCAGTATTTTATATCGTCAACAAAGACCTCTAAAAATGATGACTACGACTCCCAAAGGGTAAAAGCTCAACCCGCATTGCTGTGGTACTGTACTGTATGTACCGTGCAGTACTGTTCATAATGTCATTACTTGAAAGGTCTTCAGCCACATAAATAAAGACGCTTGACAGCAGCCTGCAGTGAGCTGAATATGTATTTTGTTCAGTGAAAATGTTTTTTTTCTGGCAGTGTGTTCTTGTCCTCTCAGGACATCCCCATGTCCAGGGGTGATCAAACTTTTTGCAGCGAGGGCCACACAGTGAAAAATGAAAGGATGCAACTTTGCCACATTGCTATTTTTTAAAGCAACACATGTAAGGAGTTATACTGAATATACTTCAAGAAAAAAGCAGCATTTCAGCTTTGTTATACTGTATGGCTGAAAAGGCCTATTATTAGGATCAACTTCACTCTTTGCTCTTTATTTCACATTTTTACTGTTTTTTTAAGATTTTCCGAATATTTCAACTTTGGTCATGAATAACCTTTATACATTTTCCTTTTGTAATATTATGACTTATGACAGTTTTAGGGATGCTCCGTTCAGGTGTTCATGCTGCCGATACCGATCATCCATGAGTGAAATCGGCCGATACTGATCACATAGATTAAATGTCAATTTTTTAATAAAAAACAAAAAAAAACATTTCTTTTATTTCTTATTTCAACCCAAACTAAGCGAATTTGCTTGTTTTAACAGAGCATGAACAAAATGCTGGTATCCACAACTCACATTTTGTATTTCAGAATGAATTTCTTTCTAGTGATCTCACATTATTAACTGAAAACCTGAATGAAATGCAGGCTTGCAAGCACCTCATGTCGTGGTGGGGGGCTCCCCGGTGCCCGTGGGCACCACGTTGGTGACCGCTGGACTATATGATATGAAAGGGGAACCATAAAATTTAGACAAAAACATATTTGACTTACTTTTTCAAAATCACTGGTGAAACTTAGAGGATCAGACGCCTTCTTGAAGGAGACTTTTAGACTTTTGATGCAAGAGCATCCAGCAGGACCCCCAGGCAGTCGGCAAACCCTGTTCCCTCCACCGCCGACAACATCCGGCCAATCCTGTCCAATGAACCCAACTACTGTTTGGGCTATCACAGGCGCGTGTCCCGCGTTTTGGCTAATTAGCCGCCGCCTGACCGACGATCACATCGTGAAAACTCAACACACCCTGCCAAGTGCCCGCCCCCTAAATGCCGCATCAAACTAAAGCTTTTTGTCACTCTCACAACGACAGGAAGTCCCACACGACAGACATGCTTGTTTTGGCTTTGTGGAGGGAAAGTGGGCGGTAGATAGTCGCTATAGGCTGGCTGCAGGCGGGGCTGATAGGCAAAGGGGACTGCATTTAAACGCAACACTGTGCTTTTTCACGGAAATCGGCCGATACTGATCGGTGGCACCCTTACTTTATTCCCATGATATTCTAACTTTTTCCCCAACCTAATTTTCTAAATAGTATACATTTATTTTGTTTTGTTTGTTTGTTTCATCTCATAATATTATATAATATTATGAATAAAACAATTAATTTTTATTTCATTTTTCAACTCTATGCTACTAAAATGACATTATTTTTTCTCCTAACATTACGAATCATAAAATTGCAACTTTTTTCTTGTTAGAATACAATTTTTTCTGTAAATATTTTGACTTTATTCACATAAAATTACAGCTGTTTTTATTTTTTGAAAGTTGAAAGAGTTGGAAAAAAAACAAAGCAGACATGGAAAAATCAGCAGTATTTTTACAAGAATAAAATCAAAATATCAAGAGAAAAACTTGTAATCTTACGAGAAAAGTTGTAATTCCATCCATCCATTTTCTATGCCGTTTCTCCTCATTAGGGTCGCGGGGGCATGCTGGAGCCTATCCCAGCTGACTTCGGGCGACAGGCGGGGTACACCCTGGACTGGTGGCCAGCCAATGGCAGGGCACATATAGACAAACAACCATTCACACTCACATTCATACCTATGGACAATTTAGAGTCTCCAATGAACCTAACATGCATGTTTTTGGAATGTGGGAGGAAACCGGAGTACCCGGAGAAAGCGGAAAGTTGTAATTTTATGACAATAACGTAATATTATGAGGAAAAATAATGTAGCATAGCATTGAAATATTAAAGAAAAAAAGTGTTTTTTTAAGTTGTAATATTATGAGAAACTAACTAAGAAATACATTTTTGAAAAATTAGGTTGTGGAAAAGTTAGACTGTGATGAGAATAAAGTAGGGATGTCCCGATCCGATCATAAGGATCGGGATCGGCTGCCGATCTGCTGTATTTGTGAAGATCGGATAATATCGGCTTCCGCCACGAGATCGTGCCGATCAGGTTGCCGTATCACGTTCGTAACTCTGAGCCACACTCCAACATGGTAGGTGCAGTATTGCGCCTCAAAGCTGGTTGCCACTCGACTCGTGCCACCCGAAAGAGGGAGAAAACACAACACCACCATGCAGACATGTTAGTTTCACGTTGGACGTTGGACATTCTGCTCCGTAACTACAGCGTTACTTCCCTCTCACTGTGCCCGGACTGCTGTGTCATGGTGCAGGGAGCTCGCACGGGAAGTGGCGCTCTAATCGCTGGTTGCTTACAACAGGGACCGCACAAACGCTTCTAAACATGTCAAAACAGCGGCGAAAACCATGGAAACTCCTCTGTTACGGAGCGTTAATGGAAGCTAGCGGGGTTCTCATACTGTAGTTTATCTAGTGCAGCTGTGGATGTTTGTGTGTAGGTGTGTGTGTGTGTGTGTGTGTGTGTGTGTGTGCAACTCAGACTGGATGCGTATATTTTCACTGTGTTGTGTTTTCCTGCTTTAATGTGAGGACCATTTTACAATGCCCACTGATGACGTGCAGGTTCTGAGTTAAAAAAGACAAGAGGCCCGTTTATTCTTGCACCCGGTGCGTATCAACCGTCAACTGCCATTCTCGACACACACAATACATTCAAAATTCATTCAAAATAAGAGCGCTCTTTGTCACATTTGTGTAATTGTGTAAATAAAATAATAAAATATCTTACATTAATAACTACATTGGAATGACCTCTATGACTCCATCTTCCTTAATCACAAGCACAAGCAGTACAGTTGGTTGAAGATGTTGTAGCAATATGTGCTGAGGCTGACATCCCATTAGAACAGTTAGCTAAGCTACATCCATTTCTCACTTACTGGACGAAATGGGCCAATCATGTATTGCATCAATAAATGTAAGAATTTGTGCATTTTATTCACTAACCCAAATAGCACACACTCTATGCTGGTAAAATAAGTGGAAAAGGTAAAAAACTGAATTCTAAAAAATTTAAACGGAAAAAAGGGAATTTGGGAAAAAATAAAACGGATTTCATCGGGCCCTAAAAGAGGTTGTTGAAAAGAAAATTATAAATCAGACAACAAATTGATCTATAACCATGTCAAATGATTAGTCCTACCCTAAAAGTATTTTGCACGCCAATTTTTTTCCAATTTTATCTTTTATTGGATGGACTTTTATTGGATCTTTTATTGGATTAGGGACCTGACTCACAGAGGTTTGTTACAGAAGCCAAACAATATTGTTGGTCATGCTGTGTAATAAAAACGTCAATTCAGCAATACTTTGGTTACATTATTTTTAAAGCTTTGAAGAGCTATTTTCAGAACCATATTCAATTCCACAAATTCATGTTTTTAACAAAAACTTATTATTAAAACAAACAAACAAACAAAAAAAGATCAGTGACGGATCGGATCGGCAAGACTCCAAAAAAAATCGGATCGGATCGTAAGACAAAAAATGTGGATCCAGACATCCCTAGAATAACGTCAAAATAATAATATGAGAATAAAGTCAGAATTACGGGAAGAACATTTACAAGAAGGAAGTTGAAATAGATGGAAAATCAAGGGAAAATGAGCAATATGAATAATCTGGTGCAAGCTGTCCAATGCAGTGAGGAATGCACCGGTTTTTACGTTGGGGAAACCAAGCAGCCACTGAACAGGCACATGGCACAACGCAGATGGGCTAACTCTTCAGGTCAAGACTGGGGGGTCTACCTACCCTCGGAGAGAAAGAGCACTCACTTTTTAGGACAAAAATGTACACATTCTTGACTGAGAAGACGGATGGTTTGAAAGAGGAGTGAGGGAAGGTTGAGAAGCCATCTCTGAACGGCATAGCCACCTTGGTTTCAGATGGGTCCATGACCATCATTACATCTGAAAAGGATGCCAGAGAAGGCGATACCACCCAAACCACCATCCACTGTATCCTAACAATCGTCATTTGACACCATCAAAGAGCCAACCTTTCCTGTTTGGACCTGCCTCCTCCTTTAGGGGATAAACACTGTAGACTGGATCTTGCACCAGCCTCTCAGACTACAGCTGTCCTATCTAGTCTGACTGGTGTGCATCCCACCTAGTCTTTGAGCATGAGCTGATGAAGCCTGCTCGGATGAGAGGCGAAACGTCTTCTAAGACAACCTGAGCAGTCCAGCTGGGATTGATCGAGTACAATGACCTGGATGAACGAGAATATTCACAGGCAAGCTGAGCAGTTTTTTTCTTGAAATACCTTCTCAGCCGAGGGCGGGATATACAGGTAAAGGTTGGCAGTTCCTTCCAAAGTTAGCACCCTCTCTGCAGCCGGGTAACGTTGCACACAGACCCTTTTGAGGATAGCAGCTCACTCAACTGCAGTTAAGGGGAAGCATTATGAACCAAACAGGAAACAGAGGGGAAATAAACGACAACAAATTTAAAAGGCCCAATGTATTCAATTAGTTTATAATGTTAGGTGGAATTGGTAGCAATCAGCACACGTTTATTCCTATCATGTGTTCTTTACAAAGACAAATGTACATTCGTTCATTTGATCTGCATTAGCAGCGAATGTTGAATGTGTCCTACGTCAGCTTCAGAGCGATTCATTACAATGTGTTTAGCCGCCGATACAGGCTGCAGATGGTCGAGGGAGGCCAGCGTCAGGATATCTGCGTAAACACATATTACTTACCATTTCGCCCATTCTGGTGGCGGTGCGGGCGCTTAATTGCCGCAAATAAACCGGAATGGCAATTACCAGCCAGCACGAAACGTCTCATTTTATGCCAACAGAGCGGGGCCTGCGTCCTAATGGAGACATTGCATCAATTATTAAAAGGAGATTAATGGATGCAGTCTTTTCTGTCCCAGAAGTGCAAGTCAAGAGAGGACACGCACACACACTGAATTTACTCTTATCTGGCTTACTTTTCACCTTCTTGGCCGCTTAACTTTCTGTTTGTTGGTCTTTTCGTCTTAAACGTAGCACTCTTGTCTTTATCCCTTGTGTGCAATCATGTTGGGTTTAATAGGAAACTCTCCACTAGGGGTGTAAAGGTACGCCATAATCCGGATTCTATGGACCTTGGTTTTAAGGTGACGGTTAGTAAAGTCCCTTTTTGATTAGTTTGTTGACCGAGTAGACGCCATAAACACTTCCTGTCACTCATTTTTCCGGTTCAGAGGTTGTTTCACAACCTTAAAGTGGATGGCTCTTTCCAACCATCCTTCTTCTCTGTCCAGCGTGTGCACATTTGTGTCCTCAAAACAGTGCTTTTTATCTTTGAGGTGCAGGCAGACCGCAGAGTGTTGACCTGAAGAGTTAGCCCGTCGGCGTTGTGCCATGACATGAGATCATGGCAGTGTGAATACATGATGCTAAATCATATTCAATCCACATTTTTGCCAAGATTTTGCCTTTAAACTTTTGATCAGCTGATGAACAACTATTTTGTTTTAATGCTTGTTTGCAACAAACTGCTTACTCCAAACATTTTTTGTCGCATTCACATTTCTTCTTTTTGCTTTTTAACAGTGCAAAATGTGAATTCTTGCTATTTTTCAACTGGTCTTAACCTTTTGATCAGGAGTGTATATCACTTGTTTATATGGTGTTTTATTGAGGTTTTCTATAGTTATTGCATCGTGCAAATGTAGCTTATATAGACTCATTGTGTGCTAGAGTGTTTTATGTTGGTTGTTGTATTTTTCATTTATTACAATTATTGTTATTCATTTTCTTAGTCACAAGGTTTTATTTCACGGTAAGGGCATTTACATTGTATTTCAGAATGTCTTGTATTTATTTGTAAAATATGTTATCTTACAAATGAAAGACAATGGCTTAAAAAAATGACATTTCTTTTGCAAGCATGTGTAAATCGCTGACGGTGAGGAGGCGACATATAAAATCTTGCCTGCAGGGCGCCACTTTGAGGAGGGCGGGCACTAGTACGCCTCTGTACTGTAGGTCTACTGATTTATTTATTTTATGATCACTACTTTAAAATGTGTAGTGATCGATGTGTTAGGTTTTTTTCAAAGCGGTGGGTGTATACACAGGGCGGGCTCAACCAGCTAGGGGCGGGTCAGAGGAGGTATCATGTCCACGAGGAAGGTGGTGTTCCATCATGATGTCATGAAAAGCCGCAGCTTCAAAAGCAAGCCTATTCTCTCAAAAGTGGAGCAAACAAGTCAGGGCGAGGATAGCTTTTTATCACGTTTGATGCTCTAGGGACACATATTACTGTTCGAACATCATTAAAAAGTCACTTTTGTACAATCGGAGACTTTACTTATGCATGAAAATGCTCAGCAGGAGACGATGTATACAAAGGCAAATCGTAAATATGTTTTTTTTTTTATTTTCACTTGAACATTCCCAATGTTTGGATGTGTCCCGGCTGTTCCGACTTCCTCTCCTACATAAGCACAAACCCGGCAGAATATTCCCCAGGCTTGCCGTTCCACTTGAGAACATTCCACGAGGCGAACCTGTGACGGAGAAAGTAAACATCCGAGGTAGAGCAGCCCCCTCGGGAGGGAGAGGCAACACAGAGAGAAGCAGCGTGTTTTGTAATTGGTTAAGACGAAATCAAGAGTTCTACTTTTTAAATATTCAGAAGACAGTTTGGTTGCAGAAAACACAAAGTCCCAAATCTAAAGTCATGTTGACATGGACGGACTTGATTGCTGTTAATGGGCTCTCAGTTGGACAAATTAAAGGCTTGTAGCACATTTGACATTTTGAAAAGGACATGATGATATGTTCACAGATTTGGAGCATATTTGCTCTGGCATGGAATCTCAACATCTCATCTAAGATCGCACCAAAAATACATTGAATTTTTCAGAAAAAAATCAAGTAGTGTCTGCAGCTGACAGGAAATGATTAACGGCCAGCAGTTGTTAAATATAAAAAGACATGAGACATCAGGTTGCCGTTGACAACTTCAAACTTTTTGATTGGATTGCAGTAACTGGAACCCTGATGGGTACAAATTGTTCAAGTTCCTGCCTTAAACTTGAGCCCTGCGAAATTTGGACTTCCTCTTTGTCCCAAAAATAGCACTGAGGTCCACAAAGTGTGCTTTAAAGTGCCAAAACACACCCTGTCAGCGCGGTGAAGCAATCATTAGATGAGAATAGAAGCTGTGCAAGTGCTGAGGTGCTGTCCAACTCTTCTTCTGGTTTGCCCCCACCGGATGTTAGCCTGTGGCTTTTTAGATTTAATTTTTCTGTCAGAGAAAATCTGTGCCTGGCTCCAAAAGAGTTGAGAAACGAGACAAGTTCTTTGGGAATAATGAGAGGTATAATTTAATAAAACTTGCATGCAAGGAGACAAATCAATGCAACCCGAACAGATGTCGTCTAGAGAAAATGTCAGACTGTTTATGCTAAAATGTTAATAAAGGAAACAAAATTTTGTGAGGGGCAGGGTGATCTCTTCCGGTGAGGGAAGGAGAGGATGAAGGGCAGACTCACATGCCTAGTGTCAGGTATTGGTTGGGACGGATCCCACGATGCGGGAACAGACATTACACATTGTATTACATCTTTTATTTTCAGGCTTAGCTCAGGAAACAAGAACAAAACAACACTGGCTGGGGGGAACAAATTCAAACGGAAGGTGGGAAAAAAGGGTGGGAAAAAAAAGGTGGGGCAAAAGGCCGGCTGTCCTGTGGTACCGCCCACAGCAACCTGAACTCAGGAATCTAAGGAAGAAACTAAGGTGAAATAACAAAATTAAACGAGAATCACCTATAATCAAACCTGTCTTAGTGGCCACCTTTATAGAAGGGCCACCTGCCTATAGCAGCCACTGAAAAATCCCCCCCAGCAAATTTGCATGTTATAGAACCTGTGTATAGCAGTCACCTGTCCAACACAGCCAGCAGCCACTCATTTTGTCTCCCTTGGTCAATATCTGACTGCATATAGCAGCCAAATTACCAACTCAAGTAGAAGCTTCATGCACGAAAAAGTTTTGTTTTTCAATCAATGAAGCCGTCGTGTGTAGACTTTAATTACTGAGTCCTAGCTCAGTAACAATCGTTCACAAGATCCACACAAACTGTCAGTTGTTCCACATAAAAAAGCCGTCTTCTTTTGAGCTTGCTATTTCCTGGTCAAACATTTAACTTTAAGAGCATTTGCACCAAAACATTACCACAAAGTAGGCTGGGAACAGGACGTGCTCCCAGCGACGCTACAATAAAAAAAAAAAACATACGCTATCATGCATGCGGCAGCGGGAGCAAAACTGAGTTCGGTTGTACTTAACTGAAGTATTTTATCAGTTATCAGTTATTATTAAGCCTCTAGCTTCCTTTTAGTAAGTAAAAACCTTGGCTATGATTGCACTACATTGTCATGTAGACCTACAAAGTACACTTGGAAGAACAAGAGGGAAATAAATGGATTGCAACTGATGTGAAACTGATGAGGGGTAGGATTAAATAAGCTTTGCTTCTTCCTACTCCTTTTTGGACATGCAAAATTGTGAATTGTACTATGTGATGTGCTACTGTTTGACTCATATGCATGTTCAGGATTAAAACCATGAACCATGATAATAACAAGCCTAGTAGTGCTGTACAACTTTTATCAGCAGTCCGCAGTGCCCTCTACTGGTCAACATTATTATTATTATTTTTTTCCCTTTTTTCCTCTACTGGTCAACATTCAAACCGGACGCCAACCTGTCTATAGAGGCCACCTGTCTATAGCGGCCACTTTTGCAGACTCCCTCTAGTGACCGCTATAGACGAGTTTGGCTGTATTTGAATCAGGTGATAAGCGTGTGAAGGACTTGTTTTAGAGAAAGGGGCCTCTTGAATCACATGACAAGCACGTGGAGGACTTACTTTGGAGACAAAACGCATCTTGAATCAGGTGGTAAGTGTGTGGAGGACTTGTTTTGGACACAAGAGGTGTCTTCAATGAGGTGATAAGCATGTGGAGGACTTGTTTTGGAGACAAGAGGTGTCTTCAATGAGGAGATAAGCATGTGGAGGACTTGTTTTGGAGACTGCTGCCTCTTGAATCAGGTAACAAGCATGTGGAGGACTTGTTTTGGAGACAAGAAGCATCTTTAATCAGGTGACAAGCATGTGGAGGATTTGTTTTGGAGACTAGAGGCGTCTTGAATGAGGTAACAATCATGTAGAGGACTTGTTTTGGAGACGAGGCATCTTTAATCATGTGAAAAGCATGTGGAGGATTTGTTTTGGAGACTAGAGGCGTCTTGAATCAGGTAACAAGCATGTAGAGGACTTGTTTTGGAGACAGAAGCCTCTGGAATCAGGTAACAAGCATGTGGAAGACTTGTTTTAGAGACAAGTGGCCTCTTGAATTAGGTGATAAGCATGTGAAGGACTTGTTTTGGAGACAAGAGGTGTGTTGAATAAGATGAGAAGCATGTGGAGGGTTTGTTTTGGAGACTAGAGACATCTTGAATCAGGTGACAAGCATGTGGAGGTTTTGTTTTGGAGACTAGAGGCATCTTGAATCAGGTGACAAGCATGTGGAGGTTTTGTTTTTGAGACTAGAGGCATCTTGAATCAGGTGACAAGCATGTGGAGGTTTTGTTTTGGAGACTAGAGGCATCTTGAATCAGGTGACAAGCATGTGGAGGTTTTGTTTTTGAGACTAGAGGCGTCTTGAATCAGGTGATAATCATGTGAAGGACTTGTTTTGGAGACAGATGCCTCTTGAATCAGATGATAAGTATGTGGAGGACACGTTTGGTGACAAGCGGCCTATTGAATTAGGTGATAAGCATGTGAAAGACTTGTTTTGGAGACACGCAGCCTCTCGCTTCAAGCAGGTAATCACAGTAAGTCAGTGTGACATTAATGTGTGTCTTAGCAGCTAACATATGTATGTTAGCGCATAATGGGTATCTACAATTTTTTTTAAATTAAATAATAATGGGCGCAAAATATTTTCTAGGTGCAATAAAAAACATTTTCCTGACACACTCATGGATGGCATTTATAGGTATGGACACACAAGATCCAGTGAAGTTGTAGTTCTAGTAAATACTCTTAAGAACTTGAGGTACACCTGTAGATCAGTGACGTCCAGTGAGGTTCATGGCTAGTCAGTCACTGACTCCTTTGGAGTTTTTATGTTAATCCTTTTTGTTAATGAAGAGAAGAAAAATTGTATATAAAGTCGGTGTACCCTATTCTTCTCCAGGAAAAGTTCTGATACTTTAGGTGAACTGGCAACACTCGTGCACGCTACCACCACCATGCCTGACTGTAGGCAAGACATGATTATCTCACCAAAAGAAAAAGTTGCTAGTTTTTGATTGGCCAACATCTATGAATAAGTGTGTTTGACGTGTGCATACTTTGATGTCCGTATCAGGAAGACTGTGCATGAGATGCTGCATGCTGTTACTGTATGCCTCGTTAACCTCAAGAAGTAGAAGGGAGGGGATCATGCTCTGCTTCACAATGTCACAGCACATGCCAGAATTCCTCTTTCACCTCAAAACTCCCCCCAAAAAAACACAGCGCAGGCAGCACTCGTGCACGGTATCACTAACATCCTTGACTGTAGGCAAGACACGATTATCTTGTAACTCATTTGTTGCTGTGTTGGTTGTATAATAGTAAAGTTATACTGCTATACAAGCCGTACACTGACTAACCTAAAGTACTGTATATACAAGTTTAAGTACTGTAGTATTGCTGCTTGACAAGACATAATAAAATGTGAGGGCTGGACTGACTTGTGTTGGTTACATCTTTCAGTGACCTTGAAGTCATTTGTATAGAAGCAGACGATACGCTGACCTCCTGTCATATTGGATCTTATCCAAACTCCAACAACTCCTGCAGACGCATGGAGATACTCAAGGACCCACGACCTCTTTTTTTTCACGCTCAGGTTCTCGGCTTTGTCCGATTAAGAGGACGCAGCCATGCGTCACTCAGACGTTCTGCTGGCAACGTAGTTACTATTTCTTGGCTCGCTGAGGTGGCTCGTTCCTTCCGGTGGCTGCGACTCGGCTGCGATGATGACTCGGTCCGACTGGATTCCCCTTTTAACCTCGAAGCAGGGTCGTTCTTCTCTAACTTCTTCCTGAACTTTACGCTTACCTTCTTGGAAGCCTTCATGTTCTTCCACAAAACTTTTCCTTTCCGCCCCATTCCACTTTGGAAAGTCCCAGTGGGCGATCAAAGCAATGGGAAATTCTCCATGTGGGCTGTGTGTGTGTTTTTTTAAAAAATGATTTCATTTCATTTAAAGACGGGCTACAGGTTTCCTGCACTGATATGTACAGGTCAGAGGTCGTGAATGAGTAATTGCCTGGTGAAATAAGAGGAGGAATACCTGAGATTTCTTCTGCTCAGCCAGGTGGATATATATTAGCCTCGTCTCTGTCTCCAACGCTGTAATTATTTCTGACTCTTGATAAACCCCCCACCCCAGGCTCCCTCACCTCCCTGCTTCCCTTTTTTCCATCTGCCTTTATTGCCGTCGTTATACTGCACTCCATCATCTCACAGCGTTTTTCTGGCTTTCTCCTTCTGATTAAGAAGTCCTTGTCTGGTTGGTCCCGGTGTTCTGTCAAGTTACGCATCCCGTAGCGCAACTCCACAGCTCCTGCAGTTGTAATATTGGTTCACTAGACTGTATGTGTAATATTAGAATACGCTATATACTGTAAGTAGATTTTCAATATGATTTTCATGGCGTAATACATTGGAAATGTCATTGTTTAATAGGTTGGAGTGTAAAACTTGTGACGTGCGGTCAAGGGAGGCGGGTGAAAGAATAAATAATGGTAACATAAGATAAATATTAATAATCATCCACTGAACTGTATTATAAATGTATTTTCTGTATGATTCCATTCGCTTTTGACATTTTTTTCAGTAAAAAATGGTTAATTTGCATATATCCTGATCAAATGCAGGGCAGAAACCTAACATGAGGCCAGAGGCACCAACTGGCAGCCATCTTTCCGTCATTCTAACCCAGGGCAGATGTGGCTACAGATGTAGATAACCACCACCAGTGTGTGACTGAGGAGTAAATGAAAATGGGGTCACTTCACTGTGAAGCGCTTGGGGTACCTTGAAAAGCACTAGATGAAAATCTATTTTTCCATTATTGTTATAATCCATTATTGTTGCTGAAACATTACGCGCCATGACTTTCTACGGCCTGTGTAATGTCTTTAATGTAAGGGTCATTATTCTTGCTAATAAGACACTAAAATGCATAGCAATGTTATACGCTTAGGTGATGCAGTACTCGCTTCCTCCTGAAGGGGCAGGTGTGTGCCTGAAATGGAAGGTGCTTGTCACTGCCGTCCATCCATAGAGATGAAAAGTTTGTTTTTTTATAGCAGCAGCACCAGCTGGAGAGCATTATAGTTATTTTTATTCTCTGTTGAATGAATGAATGAATTTGACGGCCAAGATGTATATCTATATATATATATATATATATATATATATACATATATATATATATATATATATATATATATATATATATATATATATATATATACAGGTCCTTAAAAAAATTAGCATATTGTGATAAAGTTCATTATTTTCTGTAATGTACTGATAAATATTAGACTTTCATATATTTTTGATTCATTACACACAACTGAAGTAGTTCAGGCCTTTTATTGTTTTAATATTGATGATTTTGGCAAAAAAAGTAAAGAAAAAACAAAAATCCCTATCTCAAAAAATTTGCATATTTCATCCGACCAATAAAAGAAAAGTGTTTTTAATACAAAAAAAGTCAACCTTCAAATAATTATGTTCAGTTATGCACTCAATACTTGGTCGGGAATCCTTTTGCAGAAATGACTGCTTCAGTGCGGAGTGGCATGGAGGCAATCAGCCTGTGGAACTGCTGAGATGTTATGGAGGCCCAGGATGCTTCGATAGCAGACTTAAGCTCATCCACAGTGTTGGGTGTGGTGACTCTCAACTTCTTCTTCACAATATCCCACAGATTCTCTATGGGGTTCAGGTCAGGAGAGTTGGCAGGCCAATTGAGCACAGTAATACCATGGTCAGTAAACCATTCACTAGTGGTTTTGGCACTGTGAGCAGGTGCCAGGTCGTGCTGAAAAATGAAATCTTCATCTCCATAAAGCTTTTCAGCAGATGGAAGCATGAAGTGCTCCAAAATCTCCTGATAGCTAGATGCATTGACTCTGCCCTTGATAAAACATAGTGGACCAACACCAGCAGCTGACATGGCACCCCAGACCATCACTGACTGTGGGTAATTGACACTGCACTTCAGGCATTTTGGCTTTTCCTTCTCCCCAGTCTTCCTCCAGACTCAGGCACCTTGATTTCCGAATGACATGCAAAATTTGCTTTCATCTGAAAAAAGTACTTTGGACCACTGAGCAACAGTCCAGTGCTGCTTCTCTGTAGCCCAGGTCAGGCGCTTCTGTCGCTGTTTTTGGTTCAAAAGTGGCTTGACCTGGGGAATGCGGCACCTGTAGCCCATTTCCAGCACACGCTTGCGCACGGTAGCTCTGGATGTTTCTACTCCAGACTCAGTCCACTGCTTCCGCAGGTCCCCCAAGGTCTGGAATCGGCCCTTCTCCACAATATTCCTCAGAGTCCGGTCACCTCTTCTGGTTGTGCAGCGTTTTCTGCCACACTTTTTCCTTCCCACAGACTTCCCACTGAGGCGCCTTGATACAGCACTCTGGGAGCAGCCTATTTGCTCAGAAATTTCTTTCTGTGTCTTGCCCTCCTGCTTGGTGGTGTCAATGATGGCCTTCTGGACAGCAGTCAGGTCAGCAGTCTTACCCATGATTGCGGTTTTGAGTAATCAACCAGGCTGGGAGTTTTTAAAAGCCTCAGGAATCTTTTGCAGGTGTTTAGAGTTCATTCGTTCATTCAGATGATTAGGTTAATAGCTCGTTTAGAGTACCTTTTCATGATATGCAAATTTTTTGAGATATGGATTTTTGTTTTTTCTTTACTTTTTTGCCAAAATCATCAATATTAAAACAATAAAAGGCCTGAACTACTTCAGTTGTGTGTAATGAATCTAAAATATATGAAAGTCTAATGTTTATCAGTACATTACAGAAAATAATGAACTTTATCACAATATGCTAATTTTATGTATGTATATATATACATATATATATATATATATATATATATATATATATATATATATATATATATATATATATATATATATATATATATATATATATATATATACATATATACACATATATATATATATATATATATATACACAGTATCAGAGCATAGAGTTGGAGTTTCCTGGAGAAGGATACTTCATATATAGGCAAAAGATAAAACCACAAATGTCTTTTAGTTAATAAACAAAATCAATAAATGGGGTTAAGAAGAATTTCAAAACAAAATTTTGATTCTGTTTTTTTCTTGTTATCCTATTAATGAGCAGCCTGTGTTCAAAGGAGTCAATACTTCTCAGTGTGAACTTGTAAGTATGCAAGTGTGCCAACTGAGACACGGCGCACATCTTCTTGATGAAATGACTACCTCGATACGTTCTTCCAGCCTTCTACGGTCTCGCATCCAGCACGTTCTACACCTCCTCCTCCTCCTCTTCTTCGTGTTCCCCCAGCAGGTTTTCATCCTCTCACATGGTTATTAATCTTCTGCCTCTGCCGCTGGCAAGACGCCCACAAACTGGCAGCGAGCACCGTTATGTTTTCAAGGCAAGCCGTAAAAAATGTTTAAAAAAAAAAGTACATGTAGGTATTAGGGAGGTTGGGAATGACGGGAGCTGCCTAGTAAATGTTCAATGATGGTTTAGCTAACCAGGTGAGAATGAGAATGTAGCTACAGTACAGTACAGTATACGTCAACAACAACAATGCTAGTCTTTAAATGTTATTACTGTACTCCACAGAGTACATTACTTATCATTCCACCTAATGTGTGCGTCCCCTGTCTTTAGGATGGTGGAGTATTCCCTGGACCTGCAGAACGTCAACTTCACAGCCATCAGGACGGTGCGTGTCCTGCGACCGCTTAAAGCCATCAACAGAGTGCCGAGTAAGTCGCAACCTTATGCGGGACACCATGCGAGACTTTCAGCACTATGGACAGCAACACACATGGTCGCTCTCCGTGGTGCTGGCGAGTAGTCTATTTCTGACACCATCTGTGCAACGTGGCACATTGTAGAAATAAAATAAACAAAAACCCAGCAAAACTGGAACAATAGAGCAAAAAGGCACAACTAGAAAACTAGAAAAAGGCAAAATGTTAATACTCGGGGTGTGACGAGACCTAACTCACGAGACAATACGATGCACATGATTGAGTCCATGAGAACGAGATTTTAACATTAATTTTGTGAGAAGTACAAAGAAAAATATGACTGGACAAACACACTTTTTTCATTTAACCAAGTCAAAAAACAATGCAGGTGCATTTTGAAATGTTTATTGTCCCACAAATTGATGCTCAAAGATATTATTGTCAACATTTTTGGAGACCAAATAAACAACTGTTGATATATGATAATATATAATAATAATAATACTACAGCTTACTGTTTTTCTCTTGTCTACTTTGTCTATTTACGTCCTGTCCAGCTGTACTTTGATAGTTATAATCAAATAAACTATATAATAATAATATAAATAATAATTTAAAAAAGCATTATAAATATATTTAAAGACAAGTCTTTGTGTTATTTGTTAGTTGTATCAACATTTTAGCTTTTGCTAGTTACATTATGCCTTTTGCCACACGGTGGTCTAGTGGTTAGCTTGTTGGCCAACACAGTAACAGCCTGGAGATCGGGAAGATGTGGGTTCGATTCTTCCCTGGGCATTTCTGTGTGGAGTTTGCATGTTCTCCCCGTGTGTGTGTGGGTTTTCTCCAGGTACTCCGGTTTCCTCCCACATTCCAAAAACATGCATGTTAGGTTAATTGAAGACTCTAAATTGTCCATAGGTATGAATGTGAGTGTGAATGGTTGTTTGTCTATATGTGCCCTGTGATTGGCTGGCCACCAGTCCAGGGTGTACCCCGCCTGTCGTCCAAAGTCAGCTGGGATAAGCTCCAGCATGCCCCCGCGACCCTAATGAGGATGAGCGGCATAGAAAATGGATGGATGGATGGATTGCTGTGTACATGCAATTTGTAGCGTGGCGTGGAAACAAACTAAGAGTGCTAGGCCTACATGAAAATTATGACACGTTATTTTCTTCCCTGGACTTTTTGTTGATGAAAAAAATGTAAATGGCCACTCTGTTGACTTTTATAACAAATGTTGAAGCCTAATGGCAAGTATTTCGCAGATGTTTTACATTGATGTACAATGTTGTTTACAGCCACGTTGAGAAGCTAATTTTTGATGCTGTGTCCTTTAGCTTCACAACAGACGTGTTAATTCCACGACAAATGAGAAATGTGATGTTACACGTATCGGTGATATCAGTATCAGAAATTGAGAGTTGGACAATATCGGCATATCGGATATGTGCAAAAAAGCTAATATTGGACAATGTAGATTCTAATGTAGACATTTAGCGTCAATTTGTTGGACAATTAAAATCATTTCAAAACGCACCTGCATTGTTTTGTGAATCAATCAAAAAAGTTAGTTTGTCCAACCATATTTTTTCACTATGCTTTTCTTCAAATTAATGTTAAAATCCCGTTTCATCTCGTTCTCGTGGACGTAGTCTAGTGTATCATCTCGTCTAGTCTACTGTGTAAGTCAAATGTAGTTCCCTCATATACGCACACAAAAACACAAAACACGCACAGAAAAAAACACTTTTAATACAGTAGACATTTAAATATACATTTAACTTCAAAGTTTAGGTTGAATTCAAGTCCCAAGGTCCACTGACAAGTTCACACAAGACTGCAAGTCGTTTTTTTGCAAGACAGCTTATATCAATGGTCATGATTTTCCATTGAGAATAGTTTAACGGCTCATTTGTTCATGTTTGTTTTTATCATTCCGCCGTCATGTCAAGCTGCAGCAAACTAATCTTCCCGTAAATCGACCTCCAGTGTCGCCTCAGAGGCAATCCAGCCAGGGTGTGCATACAAATTAGAATTGATATCGACAACTTGTCTCAGTCTTACATAAGTGCACTTCCACAATGTTGGTGGGGGGTGGGGTGGGGTGGGGGTGGGGGGTGACTATCTGTGTTTACTTTATGGGGGGGACAAATAATCACGTCACATGGTAATGAGTTTAGCTGATGTGCATCAATCATTTTGATAGATGTCATTTGGGAGTCAAGAAAGGATGCTGCACTTTGTTGTGTTCACTTTTTTTAAATCGTGGACTTTTTAAAATCCTAAATCCTGGACTGGTCACCAATCAATCACATGAAACACACAGGTGCATCTCAATAAAGTAGATTATCGTTGTTCATTTATTTCCATAGGTCAAGACAAAAAGTGAAACTTATATTCTACAGCGTCACAACACACCATCCATCCGTCAATCCATCCATCCTCTTCCGCTTATATGAGGTCGGGTCACGGGGGCAATGGGGAGGAGCAGCGGTTCTAGTTTCTCCCGGATGACAGTGCTTCTCACCATATCTCTAAGGGAGACTGCTCCTCCTCACGAATGCGAGATTCGACTATGCGGCAGGTCGTCCTTTCCAGAAATCCTGAATAGACCTTACCAGGAAGGCTGAGGGGTGTGATCCCACCATAGTTGGAACACACCCTCCTGTCCTCCTTCTTAAAAAGCGGAACCACCACCCCGGTCTGCCAATCCAGAGGCACCGCCCTCGATGTTCAGGCGAAGCCACAGAGTCATGTCAACCAAGACAGACCCACAGCATCCAGAGTGCAATATTTCAGTGATGTATTTATTCACTTCTTAATAGTTTTAATGATTAGCGCAGGTAAAATGTTCAGCGTACAGTACCAGCCAACACTTTTTACATGTTTATTTTTACATGTCTTTTTACATCACTGATGAGGTTTTTCACAAGTTTTGAGATGTTGCACTTTGTTTGGTGGTCCTTGACTGCATAATAGTTGTGTGCTGCAATGCCACATCATAAAAATGCCATCCGTTCATGGACCATCTTACCTGATCATTCATTGGTGGCGAGCGATAATACATTTTATCCTCAACCCTTGACTGTAAGGCAGACATGCTAACCACTCAGCCACTGTGTCGCCGATCATCTAGTTGCTGTGATACAAGCAACACGTGAGGCTCATCATTCCAATCATTTTGATCACTCCGACGGTGACACTCAGCAATGATCACAGCTTTTATTATTTGTGTGGCCCAATTGTACCCGGCAGGTGATCAGCATGGAAAAGAGCTTAAGTCAGATACACTGACGTTGGAATTTATGATGAGTGCACCTCCCTCTCTCCATAAATATACTACTTATCTTTCTGGCAAATTCATCATGCTGCCAGGAACATTCTGTTGTTCATTGTCGGGTTGGAACGGTACATGTATTCATATTTTTTTATACAGCACATGCAGTATGGTACACACGATACACATTAAGTGAATAATCAGTCCATGTGTTTAACCCTTTTTGACAGGTGTCACCATTGTTTGTAATGGACTCATATTATTAGCAACCTTAGCATATTTCTATCAGCACAAATATTAACAGAGTCCAGCAATCAGCTTTTGAAAGCACCCAGCTGCCCGAAGCTACATTATTTGACTGCTCTATGTGGCGGATAAATAAAGGAGCAGTCCCGCCTTTTATTCCACACCATTTAGCACAGAGCTCATCTGAGGGATAATTCAATCTTGCCGCTCGGCCCGCTGAGGTTTCGCTCATGCACGCGGGCAGGTACGCATCAGCCAATGGCGGCCCAGAGCGACCATAAACGCTTTGAAGGATTAAGAATAATGTGCATTTTCTCGGAGGCAGTGTTGAGCGACTCGCTTAATGGGACGCTAATGGAAGTCAGCCTGGACCCGTTCCCATTGGCCACAGCTTATGCGACTGCACCTATTTACTACATTACCCATAATCCCCCTCGGGAGACCAGATATTAGCAGCCCAAGTGACAGCCTACTTTACATTTTCATTGTTGTTCACCCGTCTTTCTGCTTATTTGTATATGCTTTCCCCCTGTTTTAATCTACTTTATTGCATGTATTTCTTAATTCACAACCTTGCCTAATTTATTGAAATAAATGGACTGAAATTATGTAATTAAAAAAATGCCTGGCAAAATGTTAGTCTCATTTCACATTCGGTGTTAATTTAACCACTTCAACCCAGGCTTGAATGACTTTATTGCAATTCATTTCATTTAGATGAGCGGTAGAAAAGAAATCAGTTTTTACTTTTACTGTAATTTCCAGTGTATAAAGCCTGTTTTATGCTTTCCGCGAGGTCCGTGCGTCTCCGTGTGGACAAATGACGTCATTTTCTCACCAACACCCCCTCGGGCGGCCAGTTTTCATGCGGAAAAATCCTCAGCGCACCTCCAAATTTTTCTCACTACGTGGACGGAGACACGCGGAAAAAAATGGCAGACGAGCAGGAGCTCCTCGCAGCTGAAGTATAGAAATACCGGCAGTTATATGAGGCAGCCTACCCTGACGCACAGCAGTTTAAGCCTAAAGAAACACTGAAACAAGTTGTGTTTTAAGTCAGGTTGTTTGGTTTTTATTTTCTTTTGCTGCGTTCCACATGCCTTTTGTACGCACATTCTCCTGCCGGGGTACAAGTACAAGAATGACGAGCTGCGATTGCAGCACTCCTGTTCACGACCTTCTCTTGCTTTTCTGTCTCAGCAGCAAATAAATACGACACCTTTTCTTCAAGAAGTAGACGCGCACGTGTTGCCATGTTGGAAGTCAAAACAATGTAAACAATGGCAAACTTCTTCCGCTCTAGTTTAGTACCGTGGTAGATGCGTGTTTTCCATGCACTGCCCCCTGCAGTTTGGGAGCAGATGCCGCACGGACTATAAAGTCACACACAGTCTCTCGAGCGGAGTTCCGCACGGCTCGTTCGAGCAGAAAGTTTCTCTAAATTTAGTGAGAAAAACAAATTTGTACATATAATAAAATAATATATAATAATATAAGCCGCACTGGACAATAAGCCGCACATGTCCACATCATAATGAGGCGCACACAAGTTTATGAGGACCAGACAGAAAAAAGTAGTTAATTTTATTCCATTTGGACAAACATATACAATGAATTAAGATTTTATTTGATTTTATTTGGATTAGCAGGAGAAAATAGATTATTTAATTTCATTCAGTGAGTGGTAAAAAATACATTTAGATTAACAAAATTTGGTTGAACATACAATTAATTGATTTTTTATTTTGTTTTGTTAGGATGAGCTGTAGAAAATAAATCAATTATTTAATTGAATTTAATTTGAGATATATGAGTGGTAGAAAATAAATATTTTTTTTAATTTTTAGATTAATTTAATTCAGTTTGGATGAACATATACAATGAATTAATATTGAATTAAATATAATGTTTTATTTATATGTTATATTATATATACTGTAATGTATTTATTACATTTCATTTAATTTCAATGAACATATCAAATAAAATGATTGTTGATTTATTTTGATTTTTTCTTGTATTTATATTTTCTGATGACAAGGGTTAAAGTAAAATTCCCAAATGTGTTTTGTTTCATTTATTTAATTTCATTTAATTGCATTTGTTTATTAATTTTTGTGGCCCAGAGACAAATTTATGAGCAATATTATTTTCCTGGCATTCTCATCAGCGAGCGCAAACCCAAATTCAGCGTCCATAAAAATCATCACATATTAAAATGAAAACGTTTACCAAAGGTCATGTGGGCGTCGACATGGGAGGAAGGTCTTGTCTTGCCCTTTGGTGGATGGGGGGGTGGGGCTTAAAGCCAAGAGGAAATTAATGACATTTTGCAAACGTCAATTACGCAAATATTAAATCCTGACTGCTTCCTTGCCGTGTCGGAAATCTCGTTTAATGTTTCGGGTCTAGGGGGCGCTAGTGGTGGTGCCTATTATGGTAAAACATTTTTTTGTTCCTTTGTGCACATAAAAGCTGCTTTGGTTGCCTGGAGGAGCTCAGAGGCAAAGTAATGGACGCTAAGATGACAATTAGTGAGGAGATGATGCATTGATCAGAGAATTCTGATAATCCGGTAGCTTCAGTGGCAATGTCTGACCAATCCATGCAGCTTCTTGCTTCAGTAAAGTTCGACAGAGATTGGTAAATATTTGGGCTGGTTTTGCATCTTACATGAGTCCTCTTGTCATTTGTAATGAAAGCGTGTGTGTTGTTGTGTATTTTCTTAGGCATGCGCATCCTGGTCAACCTGCTGCTGGACACGCTCCCCATGCTGGGCAACGTCCTGCTGCTCTGCTTCTTCGTCTTCTTCATCTTCGGCATCATCGGCGTGCAGCTGTGGGCGGGCCTTCTGAGGAACCGCTGCTACCCGGAAGAGAACTTCACGCTGTGAGTGTTTGCGTGTGTGTGCGTGTGTGCATTTGTGTGTGTGTGTGCCGTCCACTGACTGACATGAAGACAAAGCGTTGATGAAAGCTGTGATACGCTCATCTCGCACAAGGCAAATATCATTATCTTACTTAGCATCTTTTGTGACACTCATTAAAAGTCAACTGGCTTTCCTTGCAACTCTCCTCTTGCAGCTTTATGATACTGTCTCATCTGTATGCTGTCAGCTGCGTTCCTGATAGGACATAATGGAAATAGAAATCATCTGTTCCAGGGTCAAACTCCGGCCATCATGCAAGCTTAACAAGCATACTGTTAAAGCTTAAAAACCAGACTTTTTCTTTTGCGTGACTGTTCATCAAAATGAAATGGGTTCTTGCTTGGACTAAAATCATTGTCACTCAGTCATCTTGGATTGATATCAATATCCAGTCAATATCAATAGGATCCTTGATCTTGTCCCTGAAAAAAAGAAAAAAAAGGGGACCACTACAGAGACCCACAGGTCCATTCTGAATAGGGATCTTGCTTTTTTTCTTCTTTTTTTTTGCTTTTAGTGTATGCTTTGCTGATTTTGCACCCTCGTTACCTGTGTAATTGTTTTGAGGAAGGTTGGGGAAGAAAATAATGATCTCACGAGGCTATGGGGGGGGGTCAGCACGTTGCCATGGCAACCAACTTGGAGACGAGATGGAGCGTGAGCGCAATCATAGGATGGCCTGACCCATCTGACTTAATTTCATTCACGCTGCCGATAACAACACACACACGCACACAGAAAATGAACAGGAGCAGGAAATACTGAAAACGTTCACCTTTGGCCGTCAACCAGGCTGCGTTTCTTCAGCTGTGGCGCCGTCCGTCCGATGCGGTGGCAAAGATAATCACCTCATGCTCGATGTCCGACCCGATAACAAGCCGGGCTTTGATCCTCAGAGCCACTCAGGGTCCGATCCGTCATGATGAGGATGAGGAGGAGGTGAGAAGAAGAGCAGCGTGCCAGCTTGGATATTTCAATCACATCTTCTTGCGAGGCAAACAGGAAGTCACACGTACCGCTGTTTTTGTGCAAAGAATGTTTGCTGTTGACTATAGTTGATGTACCTGTAACTGTATGGAAGCTAAGTCACATCTTGCACTTCCAGCACCTCGGGCATCAGCCTGCCGCGTCCCTACTACATGGCGAGCGAGGATGACGAGCGGCCCTTCATCTGCTCGCTGCCCGTGGACAACGGCATCATGTCATGTTCGTACGTGCCGGCGCGCCGCGAGGGGGGCCGCACGTGCTGCCTGGACAAGGACGACGTGCTGTACCGGCAGTCGCTGGGCCTCAGCGTGGAGCCGCCGGCCAACGGCAGCGCTGGAGCGTCGGGCCTGTGTGTCAACTGGAACCAGTACTACACCAGGTGTCACACCGGTTCCAGCAACCCCCACAAGGGAGCCATCAACTTTGACAATATTGCCTACGCCTGGATTGTCATCTTCCAGGTAGGACGCTTGGATGATTGTTGGCAAAGGAACAAGGAAGCAGGCGACAAATGGAGAGAGGTGCTGTTTCCAAAAAGTGAAAAGTCATTATCGACAACAAGTTGATTGTTTTAACTTTAACAATAGTATGGTAGGGTATGGTTTATGGTTTTGTTTCAACATCACATGATTGCATTTACACCATTTACACCATTCAACATATCCAAAAAGGAGCCATCCATCCTCTTCCGCTTATCCGAGTCCGGGTCACAGGGGCAGCAGCCTAAGACAGCCCTCTTCCCAGCTGTTTCGTCCAGCTCCTCCCAGCGGACAGATCCCGAGGCGTTCCCAGGCCAGTTGAGAGACATAGTCTCTCCAACGTGTCCTGGGTCTTCCCTGAGGCCTCCTACCTTTAGGACGTGCCCTGAACACCTCCCCAGGGAGGCGTCCGGGAGAGCATGCTGACCAGATGCCCTAGCCAAACTCACTTTGGCCACTTGTACATGCGGTCTTGTCCTTTCGGGCACTACCCAAAGCTCATGACCATAGGTGAGGGTAGGAATGAAGATCGACTAGTAAATTGAGAGCTTTGCCTTTCGGCTCAGCTCCCCCTTCAACACAACGGGCCGATGCAGAGTCCGCATCACTGCAGACGCCGCAGCAATCCGCCTATCGATCTCGCTTTGGGGTTAAGTGGAGCTTTCATGGTAATTAATGTTCGAATTAAATTGCTTTCTGTTATTCTTTAACATCTTCTTCGCTGAGCAACATTGATTGAATTGTGCCAGAAATCATATTTCAACAGTTGTATGCCTGTGAATATGCTCATTCATCCAGGCCACTGTATTCTCAGGGCATTCAATCAATCGCCGCTGGACTGTTCACGTTGTCTTAGAAGATGTTTCGGCTTCATCAGTTCATGCTCAAAGACTAGGTGGGACGCACACCGGTCAGACTAGATAGAACACCTCTAGTCTGACTGGTGTGTGTCCAGTCCAGAGGGTGTCCAGAGAGTTTCAACAGTTCAGAAACATGCTGGAGTCAGAGTAAATAAATGCGTATGTACAGTATGTACATGGAACCATAATAGTTGTTCCTGTCACTTTGTGTGCAGGTGATCACTCTGGAAGGCTGGGTGGAGATCATGTACTACGTGATGGACGCACATTCCTTCTACAACTTCATCTACTTCATCCTGCTCATCATTGTGAGTTCAAATAGCTACAACACAATATGGGTGCACATTTTGGCAGCAATGTCACAGAATACTGTATCCACTCCTGATCCAAATTGGAAGACATTTTAAGTGCATTTTGCACTGTTGGATCTTAAGGAGGTTCTACGTAGAGCTTCAAAATGCAAAAGGAAGAAATGGAAGTGAGAGAATACATTCCTTTAGTAAGCAATTTATTGCAAACAATGATTAAAGTGAAACTGTAGTGAAATAAAAGTTTAAGGCGATAGCCTTTAAAAACCAACATTTGGTAAAAATGTGCATAGAATGTGATTTAGTGTCAGGTGTTCACACTGCCATGAGCTCTTGATGGCAAAGGCAAAAAACGTTGGGATAGTTGAGCTGCATAAGCAAGGCCTCACGCCATCGTTATCCTTGTCTACATACCACCGCGTGCTGACGCGGATGCTGCGGTTGATGTCATCCACTGCACGACGGATAAACTCCAAAAACAACACCCTGAGGCTCTCCTCTTGATTTCCGGGGACTTCAATCATGTGACACTGAAAGAACACTGGCTGCCTTCTACCAGCAGGTGGAACGTAACACCAGGGACAACGAGACTATAGACCTAATGTATGCAAATATCAACGATGCATACAGTGCTGCCCCCCTACCTGCACTGGGGAAGGCAGACCACAACCTGGACCTACTCAAGCCTCACTACACACCGAAAGTGAGGAAGTTACCCATAACCACATGCTCATTCAAGAAGTGGTCCCATGAGGCTGAACAGGCTCTGATGCACTGTTTCGAGAACGCTGGCTGGGATGCATTGCAGGGCCCCCACAGTGACAACATAGAAGAAATGGTCACCTGCACCACGGACTACATCAACTTCTGCATGCATGTTGTTGTGCCAGTAAGGACTGTACGCTGCTTTGCTAACAACAAGCCCTGGATAACAAGTGACATCAAGGACATTCTGAACCTGGAGAAGAAGACTTTCAAAGACGGTGACACACAAGCACTTAGGCAGGCACAGAGGGAACTAAGAGTCCAGCTAAGAGCAGCAAAGGAGCAGTACAGAATGAAACTAGAAGGGAGGATGCAGAACAAAGACATAAAGGAGGTGTGGCAGGGAATGAAGACCATCACGGCCTGCAGCTCTAAGAGAGGTGCCCACATTGAGGGGGATGTGAGGAAGGCAAACCAGTTTAACCAGTAACAATGGAGCTTCAGGTTGTGGGATGGGGCGTCAAACGGCAGCTGGCTATGTGGAGATGTTCCAGGGGGCATCCCTCATGACTCAAGGCCCTCATTTGTGTGGTCATGACTGGCTTTTTCAACAGGACAACGCTGCAGTTCACAATGCCTTGAAGAAGTCCTGACAAAGGACTTCTTCCAGAGGAATAAGCTCACTCTTTTGGACCATCCTGTGTGTTCCCCTGATCTAAGTCCAATGGAGGACGTTTTGGGATGGAAGGCAAGGGACGTTTACATCAGAGTGGATGCTCTCTGTGAAGCCATCTTCACCACCTGGAGCAACATTCCCACTAGCCTCCTGGAAACACTGGCATCAAGCATGCCCAAACCCATTTTTCAGCTGATGGCGCAGCTACTTATTACTCCTTTTTTTAATCATTTTATTTCTATTTTAGGAGGGTTTCGAGCTGTGGTCTTAAACTTCTGATAAGCTGATGAACAGGCTATTTCACAAGAAATGTCTTGTCTCACGCCTATTTCATCTTTTTGCATTTTGAAGCTCTACTTAGAACCTACTTAAGGTCCAACAGTGCAAAATGTACAAAACTGGTCTTAAAATTTTGATCCTCAGTGTACTATATGTTGAGGCTATGCACAAAGACACAGTGATGTCAGCGTGATAGCAAAAGCTCTATTCAAAAGTCTGTTCGCTATTCTTATGCTTTCAATCAGCTAGCCCTGCTACCATGGCATGCTCTTCTCTACAAGCACTGCTACCATTTTTGGAATTGTAATGCTACACATTTATACAGTGGGAAAAAGTTAACCCCCTTACAAAGACATGAACAGACCAGAATTGTTAAGGTCCGTTTATTTGATGCCGATGCGAACGTTGTAGTTTGAGTTAGCTTGTGGGGACACAGGCGGCATGGCTCAGGTGGTAGAGTGGTCGTCTCCCAACCTAAGGTTGCTGGTTCGATTGTCTGCCCTTCTGTGACTATGTTGTATTCTTGGGTAATACAGAATCTACAGTTTTTCGTCAGCGCTTTGAGTAACCTCAAAGGTTGTGAGCACATCACATTCTCTCAAGCCATGCGTGAGTCACTCAGGTGCTCATTGACTTGCTCCCAACATCCTTGACATCATGAACCAGCTCCTCCTTTGTCATTCTGGGCTGGCCTCTCACCTTTCTCGCAATCGTCCTTAGAATGAAGGCGATCTTGTGTTATCTTGTGTTTCTTTCACTGATCAATGATTGCACCGATGTCTTGTTGCTGAGGTTCTTTGACAGTTCTTTGGTCTTGCCCATGATGGTGGAGTGGTTTGACTGCAAGAGAGTGTCCACAAATAGGTTGAGATTAGTAGTACTGTAATCCCTGGTTTATCGCGGTTAATTGGTTCCAGACCCAACCGTGATAAGTGAATTCCTCATTTATAAATGGAATATTTTTGTAGTTAGAGCATATTAAACCTGTTTAGGATGGTTTTTAACATTATTTGGCCCCTCTAGACATGAAATAACACCCTTAGAGTCATCTTTACACTCCTATTACCCAATATGGTAGACATAATCAGAGAAAACGTTTACAGACATAGGTCCAAAAAAAATTTTATATGTGGAGACTTCAATATTGATCTTCCACATAAGTACAAAGAAATAGACGACTTCACAGACACAATGTATAGCTTGAGTTTATATGCTAAAATCATAAGACCAAGTAGAATAACAGACCACTGTGCCACCCTCATCCATAATATATTCACCAATGACTTTGATAACAACACCATCAGTGGCCTGCTAATTAGTGACATCAGTGATCATCTTCCAGTGTTCACAATTCACAATGAACATTATAATAAAAGACAGGTGGAGACAAAACAGACTTTTCAAAGATTGCGTACAGAGGACAGCATCTGTGCCTTCAGGAAAGATCTAGAAGAACAAAGTTGGGAGAGTGTCTACAGTGCAACAGATGTGGATGAGGCATATGACAGCTTCCTTGGTACTTATATGGAGCTCTACGATAACAACTGTCCCTGGCAAGAAAAGTCCAAGAAGCAAAAGAAAAACAACCAGCCATGGATGACAAAAGGACTAAAAAACGCCTGTAAGAAGAAGAATACTTTATACAGGACATTCATCATTCAACAAACCACAGAAGCAGAACAAAAGTATAAGACTTACAAAAATAAGTTGACAACTATCTTGAGAGCGTGTAAGAGGGAATATTATAGTCAATTACTAGATAAGAATAAAAATAACATGAGAGCAACTTGGGGCATCTTAAAAAGTATTATAAGGAACAACATTAAGAAAGCAGACTAGCCTCACTATTTCATGGTTGGAAACACTAATAAGGATGATATGAATGAGGTACTTGAAATGTTCAACCATTACTTTGGAAATATTGGACCAAACTCAAAGAAGAAATTCCAAAACAAGACACAATGGATGACTGGAAAGATATTAATGACACGAATCTGAATTCAATGTTTCTCACTGTTGTAACTAAAAAGGAAATCACTGACATTGTTAACCATTTTAAGGCAAAAACATCAACTGATTGTCATGGAATCAAAATGGAAACAATAAAAAGGGTCATCAATGAGATCGCAGACCCGTTAACATATATAAGTAACTTATCTTTTCAGACTGGAATATTTCCCAGCAAAATGAAAACAGCCAAGGTGGTTCCAATTTTTAAAAAAGGAGACAAACATCAATTTACAAACTTTCGACCAGGGTCCTTGTTACCTCAATTTTCTAAAATTATGGAGAAGCTATTTAATAACAGGTCCGACACATTTATGAATGAGAATGAATTACTAGCAGGGAGTCAATACAGTTACAGAGCCAACATTTCAACTTCTATGCCACTGATCGAAATTACGGAGGAAATTACAACTGCTATAGACAACAGAAGATGTGCAGCTGCAGTATTTATGGATCTGACAAAAGCTTTCGATACAATTAATCACAACATTTTAACATCAAAATTAGAAAGGTATGGAATTAGAGGATTAGTTTTTAATTGGGTTAAAAGCTACCTAGCAAACAGGAAGCAATTTGTAAAGCTAGGAGAATATACATCTGGGAGTTTATAAACCACGTGCGGAGTACCACAGGGGTCCATACTGGGACCAAAACTGTTTAATTTGCATATCAACGACATTTGTAAAGTAACAAAGGACTTAAAGTTGGTATCATTTGCGGATGATACCACTGCCTTTTGTTCTGGCGAAAGCACACAAGAACTCATTAAAAAGGTCAAGGATGAAAGGTCATATTAAAGTCATGGTTTGACAGAAACAGATTATCCTTGAACTTAAGTAAAACTAAAATAATGCTATTTGGAAATAACAGAAGGGATACATACGACCAAATACAAATAGACGGAGTAGACATTGAAAAAGTGAAAGAATATAAATTCCTGGGGATCATAATAGATGAAAAAATGAGTTGGAAATCTCATATTAAAAATATACAACAAAAGGTGGCGAGAAATATTTCTATATTGAATAAAGCAAAATATGTTCTTGATCAAAAATCACTCCACACTCTGTACTGTTCCTTAGTATTACCATATTTCACGTATTGTGTGGAGATATGGGAAATAATTACAAAAGCAATCTTCACTCACTCACTGTACTGCAAAAAAGATGGGTGAGGATCATTCATAATGTCAAGTATAGACAACATACAAACCCTTTATTTTTAAAATCACAGATATTAAAATTAGCAGATTTAGTATTCTTTCAAACTGCTAGAATAATGTATAAAGTTAATAATAACTCGTTACCCAAAAACCTAATAAAGTATTTCTCTACCAGAGAGGAGAAATATGATCTTAGAGGAAAATTCAACTTAAAACATTTATATGCGAGAACTACGCTGAAAAGCCACAGCATTTCCGTGTGTGGAATTAAATTATGGAACGGATTGAGTAAAGAACTCAAACAATGTACAGAGATGAGCACATTCAAAAAACAATACAAGCAGTTGATGTTTGCTAAATACAAGGCAGAAGAGTCTTGATCATCACAATGATTGTTCTGTCAGGCTCATTTTTTGGGCTTTTTTCTATGTTTTTCGTCTTTTACTGTTATTTATTATTTATTATTACACTGATTATTATAGAAAATATGAGATGAAATGCAGGAAGTGAATAATATGTACTGTACTAGATGTGGAATAGATGGGGGGTAGGATTAAATAAGCTTTGCTTCTTCCTACTCCTTTTGGACATGTGGAACTGTGAAAGGATGATTCATGAGATGTATTCCATTGGAACCTTCATGTTCAAATAAACTAAACCAAACCAAAATAAAACCTAAGTGAGTCTACAGTATATTAGGCAGTATATCGACTCATACGTTAGCGTTGGGAAAGTTTGTTGTTTTTTCTTTTTTTCACTTCCTCCTTCTGCACAGTATTTCCTGCAGTCTGTGGGGGTCGGAATTTTTGCTGATGGGCAGAGGATCAAAATCTTACTTCACTCAATCACATCCAAATAAATTTATAACCTTTAATGTTATTTTTCTGGATTTTTTTTTTTTTTTACATTCTGTCTCTTTCTTACTTATCTTTTTTAACAGTAAACTTACAAAATGTATGGATGGGATGCGTGGGTCGCTCACTGACGAAGGTGGGAAGTATCATGAGGACGGAAACGAGGCTTTATGGATAGTCGGGGATGTGTTGGAAAATAGACGGAGCAGAGATGAAAGATGGGAAGCTGGAGGCAGATGAGGGGGGCCGACGAGGACGAGTGATGAATGGATCCAAATGAGTGCGTGCGAGTGATGATGCGATCACGTGCGGGCCTCGCTCTTTGATCCTCTCAGCAATAATATTTAATTATGAATGAATGAATGAATGATGCGGAATAAAGTCCAACATGCTGACACCATCACCTTTAATGGGACGTCACTCTCTTTGATCATTGTCCTCCTGCGCCCTACCACACCTTGTTTTACTGCGCTGTTAACTATTTGGTAAAAGCATAAATTAAAAGCAAAAACAAGGCTCTGGCGGTTGGCTGGAACGTTGGGAGATGTTAGAGAGAATACATTGCATGGACAAAAGGAATGGGACAGCTCCAGAAAGTGAAAAGTAAATCAAATATGGAGTGTTTGCAGCTACTAATTTTAAAAATATATATTTTTTGGAATTTTAAAATGCGTATAGCTGATTACATTATTAAATATTATACTTTTAAAATATATTTTTAATTAATAACTTAAGAATTTATGAATTTGATGAATTGAAATTTTAAGATAAAAGATTTAAAAAATAATTAAAATAAAATTAATTCATTACATTTCTAAAAAAAAAAATGTAAAAGCTAAAACTTTATTTCGAACATGTTCTAAGCTCAAGCTCTAAGTAGAGCTTGAAAATGCAAAGGGAATAAATGGAAGTGAGAGAATAAATTTGTTGAATAAGCAATTTATTGCAAACAAGCATTACTGGCGCCGAGTGCAGTCCAACGACCATCAGACGCCATCTGCCACAGAAGGCTTTTAAAGGGATGGTTGGGACTTTTTGACCTGATGTTGCATGACATCCCCATCAGCGGCGTAGTGCATCAACGGACACTTACCCCCCACTTGGTCCCGGGAGCCGAGTTGTGGTCGGATTTCGGTCATGAGGAATGTAGTTCCGGTTAGTTGGTGGGGCCACTTAAGCAAAGAGTTAGGCTTCTCAAAGCAATATGAGTTCAAAAGAGTAATTCATTTGCATTACAATCACTTTATCCTCACAGTCGCTTTGCTACTTACTTTCTCTCCCGTTGTATCACTACACGTCCATTGCTGTGTATGTGTTCCACAGCTGAAGACCGCATACGCACATGTAAACCTTTTGAGGAATTGAGGACAAGTAAAGGCCATTCTCTTTCTCTCTCTGTATTTACTCTCACGCTGTCTACTATACTGGGTAATACCAGTGTAAAGACATTTAAAGCCGCAAAAAAAGTATACTGGAAGTCCGCTGTCCAGAAAAGAACAAGAAACTGCTAACGTGTGAGTCTATGTTATCTTGTTTATGTCTAATATGTCTTATTTTCTCTGATTATATCTACTCTATTGGCGATACAAGTGTAGTGTGATGGCTAGGTGTACAACACCGGGATAGTGGATCCCAACATGCAGAGGACGAAGGTATGTGCACAAATTATCTTTTAATAACGACTGCACCACAAAAATGTCATGAACAAAAAAACAACCGTGCCAGCCTAGCCAAAGAAAGGGCATTGTGGAAAAATGGGCGAAGGGAGGACGAAGTCCAACAGCCTAATGGCGCTACAAGACGTGCAGCACAAACTACAAGTCGCGGGACTGGATGGCAACCGCAAACTAGCATAACTGGCGGAGGAAGTATCGAAACGAGGCTTGGCGTCTCCAGCATGTGGAATAGCCGAGTAGCATCCAGTCGCCACAGGGGAGCTTAAGATGATGATTCAGATGAGAAGCAGCTGCGGCACAAGAAGCACAATGTCAGAACAAAGGGCAACAAAGGAGAAAGCAGAACAGAAAAAAATAAATAAAAATTAACATAGCAAACCAAGTGTCACAGCGGAGCGTGATAGTAAAAGTATTGTAAAAGTGACTATAGGGGAGTTACTTCATGCCTTGAGGTATCTAATCATGTTAAAACCCATATTTAGAAGATTGTAAACAGATTTCTATGCCATAACTACGCAAATAGTCAGTTTATTCATATTCAATCCTACTTCACCAATTAACCGTGAAAAACGAGGGATGACTATTAGTTTTTACTAGGGCTTTTACTATCTGTCTGTCTATTCAGACATGTGTGCCATCTCTTGACTTCATCCATCCATCTATCCATCTTCACTAGGGTCACAGAGGTCTGCTGGAGCCTATCCCAGCTGACTTTGGGCCTGGACTGCCTTGGTTTCAATTTTCAGTTAATTTGGCGCTGTTAATACATACAAACATATGTATAATCCTGCCCTGTCATTAATCTTTCTCTTAATAAAATACAGTAAAAATTTGGGGTGTAACAATACGTGTATCTGTATCGAACCGTTCAGTACACATGCGTACGGAACCGTGACCCCTGTATCGAACAATACGCAGTTTCATATTTATTTTATCAACTTCTGAAGCCGCAATGTTCTGAATGCTCAGTGTATCTGCAATCAACTACTCTGGCTTAGCTTGCGTTGTCAAGCACAGAGCCACTGAGCTCCGCCTCCCACATTCATACCATGCTGAAAATGTTGAAAAATGTGAAAAATGTTGGCAATTTCAATAAAATTCTAACAAAAAAAAGGCAATAGGCAAAAGGTAATTTATTTAGTATTTAGTATTTTATTTTGTATCAAAAAAATATCGAACCATAACACAAACGTATCGAACCGAACCGAACCGTGAATTGTGTCTATCGTTGCACCCCTAGTAAAAATGGGCATATTTCAAGCATAGTGTGACATGGTGATTAATGCTGATTAATTTGAAAACCGTGATTAATCAGATTAAAAGTTTTAATCATTTGAGAACCCTAATTATTACACTTAATTAGTCACCAGTAGCACAAAGCTAAGATGGGGATGTTTAGCATATGTTGACCTACAGTGCATTGGATTCCTTTTAGCATCTGAAATGCAGAATTCGTCCAGGACGTTTGACGTCCTCTCCAATGAGAAAGGAGGGAGGGCACCAAAGATCAAACGATGGGTGTTTGTGAAAAGAAAGGAAAGTTTGCGTAAAAGACAAAACAAGGTGCATGTCAGCCCGATGAAACGTCAGCATGTGTGTTTTGTACTCGGCACAGATTGCTGGCGACACTTTTTGTCTTGATGGACTCACTGGAGGGAGTCTCGGCACCCTCGCTGATGACATCCTGTATTTATGTTCACACTCTGCCGGGGCCAAGCAAATGCGATTCGACGGCAGGTGGTGCGCGCGTACGTGTGTGCGTGTATTCTTCAGATTGTGAGGACATCAAATTTATGAGGACCCGCGACCCACGTACACCAAGCAGCCAGTGTTGCCAGGTGCTTGCTGGTTCCCAGTTGGTTCTCTGTTTACATTTATGAATGTGACCTTGACGTGTAAAGTGGCGTGAGATAACTGCTGTACAAATACGTTGAACTGAAGTGAATTGAATTGTTGGTCGGCGTTTCTCCAATCAGCAAAAGAATTGATTGCTGTGTGTTCTCCTTAAATCCTAAAATAGTTTCAATTCATAACGGTTTTACTTGAAAAGCACTGATGCCTACCCTAAGTGTTTGTTTCGATTTTTTTTTCGTTCTAGGGTAAAGTATGAGTAAAATAAATGAACAAATGAAAAATAGTGTAATCAGTCCTTTATTGCCATGAATTGGTTCTAGAACCGACCGTGATAAGTGATGTGCGGATTGATACTGAAATATCGATACTTCCAATACCAGCTCTTCATGCTCTAAAATCGATTCTAATATTGATACTTTTGATACTTCAGTCATTTGAGGTAATATTTGTCTGTTGAAAGGATGACAAATCGTAAACAGAACCGTGTGTGGATTGTGAGCAAAGTTTTTATTCTCATAGTAGTTATTAATAATGAATCATTTATTTTAATGGTGATAGTATTTTACTTATTTTCATTTTTCTTATTGTTTAAAATAAAATTTTCACATATTTTATATAATTCTGTCCACTGTTTTTTTCTGTTGTTGTATATCAGCTTGGAAATGTTGTAAATGGCCCACGCTACGTCAGTGTACTTTAAAATAAATCAATAAATTACTTGAATTATTCAATTATTCATTTCTTTCAATTAAGAATTTATGTAGTTAATAAATTCATTAAATATCTTGTGTTATTTATGCTGATATGAAATGTAACATTTGAACGTTTACCTGATACATTAGGTGAATTTGCACAAAGTATCAGTATCGGATCGGTATCAGCAATGCCAGCCTGAATTTTACTCAGTATCAGAGAAGAAATTAAATCAGTGATATCGCACCACACAATGAAATTCCGCAAAGTAGGATTCCTAGTTCGTTAATCAAGTTTTTTCTCCTAGCTAGAGCGTAGAAAACCTGTTAAACACGGTTTTTAACATTATTAGAGCCCTTTAGACATGAAATAACACCCCTATACTCACCTTTACACTCCTATTACTCAATATGGTAGACATAATAAGAGAAAATAAGACATTAATAAGACTCATGTTTGTGTGTGTTGCAGTGCTAGGGGAGCTCATTTGGGGGGTTCAGAGTTGACTTTTATCTTGGAGTGGGTTACGGCAACAACGGTAGCTCGTGTTCGGGATTATTGAGATCATTCAAACCTGCAATAAAAGCCTGTTGTTCCGGCAATCAAGTCTGGTGCTTGTGTGTCTCTCACAGAACATTACAAAACATTTTAAAACGCATCAGCATTGTTTTGTTACTCATTGTACTTTTCTTCAAATTAATGTTAAAATCTCGTGCATCACGCAGTAAAGGAAAATGAACGCAATAATTTTGCTAGCCTCAATGTGCATGCGTGTGTTTTCCTCTCGCCATCTATCATCATCTATCTCCAAACTCCAAACAGGCAGGAAGAGGCTTCGCTCTGTGCATTGCTTTCAGCACTTTGGCGCATTTGTTCCACAGAACAACGGCATCAATGGACTGAGCCCTTTTGTCAGTTATAGTTGCTTGTGTGCGGGCCGCTAGTGTAACGTGGTAGAAATTCATTGATTCGTGGTTGAAATGCAATTATTTCAATATATTGTCATATTTTTTGATATTTTTTATACTTTTAGTAATGTCAAAATCTCGTCTCATCTCATTCTGAACCAATGTTGTGTATTGTCTCGTCTCATGAAGTGTCTCGTGCCACCCCTATTCATAAACCTCAGCACGCCGTGTGACGTGTTTTCTGCGCATGCGCGTCACTTCCCGGACGCATTTTGTTCACATTGGGCCTCATTCACGAAACGTTCTTACGCACAAATGTGTTCTTAAAGCCTTCTTACGAAGATTTTTGGCATTCACGAAACGTGTTTTAACTCACAGTTCTTAGATCTAAGAACAAATTCTACGAACGCTCAGGAGGACTCTTACGCACAAGCAAAGCTTGCACTTTCAATGCGCAATCGCCCTCATGATGGATTTTGCAACCTGATCCCAAAAAATGTAGTGCAAATAAAATATCCCAACAATTATTTATCATCAAAACAACTAAAATATACTCCATCGATAAATATATATTCAAAATCCAATTTATTAAAAAAAAAAAGTAGGTGGCTGGACGTGCGCTGCGCAGAGAGAGAATGTAAAGGGACCATTAGATTTATTTGCTGAAAGCGACGAATATTTGATGTCCCGCTTCAGGCTTCAGGCTACCCTCTGTGTTCTTGCAGGTGTGCAGGATCATCAGAATAACATCGCAATGAAACGTGGTGTGTCTATTGCGCACGTAGCACCCCCAGATAACGACATGCGCCCCCAGCCACGTCTTGAGCCAGAGCACGGGTCTGCTGTATTAATTAGCCAGCGTCTAATCAAATGTAACCACAGAAAAAATACATTGTCACACACAAACTATGTATTTTGACTTTATTTTTCCATCATGATTGTGTAAATATTTTCTAGAGTTTCCGAAATGGTTTGGTTTCTGATTGATGGCCCACCTCCCGTTTCCTTCAGATCCCTCCGGTGCAGTCCAATCTTTTTTTTTTTAGTCTACTTTAAGTCAAACCACTTCTTTTTAATCTTTGCGGTGGCGCGTTTCTCCGTGGAAACGGCATTTATGTTTCCTGCAATGGTGCTCCATGCCGACTCTTTTTGGATGGCCTGATGACCGGTGGATACACGTGAAAATAAGGTGGTCTTGTGTTCGCTCACTCCTTGTAAAAGCACCTCTATTTCTGTAGAATTGAAGTTTTTATTTCGTTTGTTGTCCAGCTGCTTCTCAGTCTTGCCCTTGCGCGTTGCCATCTCCGCCTCCAGCTGCCTGTTGCGCACGGCACATTTTTTACCTTATATAGGAAATAATAGGCGGTGCCCTATGCAAATTAGGGCTCACATGCACGGGCATTGCAGTTGGCATTCATCAACCTAAGAACACCGGTGCGAACGATTATCCCTACTTAAGAACGTGTCGTGAATGTGGCGCAGTTTCCAACCCCGCCTTCTTAAGTACACTTCTTAAGAAGACTTTTAAGAAGATGTTCGTGAATGAGGCCCATTGCACACAAATGCAAGTCACATTTTTTTGGGTAATACATGAAAATCCCAATTGGGCATCATACCCTGCAGTGTGAACATAGCCTAGCATTTGCCTTCTGTGGGCGGGGCAGACTGGATGGTTCCATTGCTACTCAAATAGCAAAAATATCAAATAAACCACAAATATTTTATTTTTATTCCCATTTTCACCGAAATGTCATCAACTTTGGCACATCTCCAACAGGAAGTTGCGTTAAAATCGGCTTTGTGTGAATGGACAACAGGAATTTGTCTTCAGTACCACATTTCCTTGAGAGCTTTAAAGAGCAAGTGTAACAAAGATGTTGTTGAATGCGGGACATAATGACTAGCTTGTCATATTAGCATGCGGCATGTTAGCCAAGGCCACTGGGGAGCTTAAAGTGTGTCAAATCAAGAGCTTAGCATTCCATAATGCCGTGTGGTAAAACAGGTTGAGGGTGTCATTTTCTGCTTGTTAAACATTAATTCCACACAGCCCGGCTATTTCCCATGCAAAGCCTTTAATTACACCCGCTGCCTGTTGACTAAACACACATCCATCTCCCTCGTATCCTTCTTGTCATCTCCACCATCGCTCTCTGCCTCCTTCCCTTGAAAACCTTCCATCAGCCGGAATGGAAAGCGAGCCAAATTGCCAAGGAATCCCCGACAAGCTCTCGGTTTTCTACGGAGCTCGCCTCCATCTCCCTCATGTGAAGCCGCATTAGAGGAAACATAATTAAAAGTCTTCTCTTCCGCTGAGATGAAGAGCCCGCAGGAAGTTGTGTCGGATTTCCTCGACTGACTGAGTGTGCCGGAAAACATGAACGACACGTTGCCTGTCGAGCCTGTCAAAAAAAAAGTCTTTCATCCACTTGATTGTGTGCCATACTGTAGCATTCAATGGTGAATACATTTATTTTGGAAAAAAGATGAACGCTTTCTCACACACTGTAGCATTATAAAGGTGATAAATTGTTAGTATTTTTTTTTTAGTATTTTTAACATGAGATATATCTATTTAAGCCATTTAAATACATTTAAAATGATGAAAATAAATAAATACATAGACTAATATTCAAATAAGTAAATATATTCCATATTGTATTTCACAACATAATTATCAGTCACTAAATGAATGAATGAATGCGTACATTAATTGGTTCCAGACCCGACCGTGATGTGTGAATTTGCACAAACTACGATTCCTTATTTATAAATTCAATATTTTCAGAGCATAGAAAACCTGTTTAGGACCTTCTAAATGTTTTTTTTTTTTACATTAGAACCCTCAAGCCACAACATAACACCCCTATAGTCACCTTTACACTCCTATTACCCAATATAGAAGACATAATAAGAGACAATAAGACATCATATGGACTCACACATGTTAGAATTGGGAGACTTCCTTCTTGTTGTTTTGTTACTTCCTGTTCTGGACAGTACTTCCTGTGGTGGCTAATGTCACAGCAGTGTAACATTACTGGTCTCTTTGATTGCATCTTCTGAATGCCTTGTATCTGTAGTTTAGTTCATTTAGCCATTTTTATGCTTGAAAATGCTTAATTGAACCAAAAAATACAGTATATAGAAATATGCATATTTTATGACTAATAATGGGCTATCTATCTATTTTTGTAGTTATTCTCCTTAGCTCCGTCCTGTCTGCTGCCTGGCTTAATAAAAAGCAACTTCCTGTCAGAAAGCATATAAATCCATTTTATCTCCTAAAACATCTGACCTCTTGTTCCTCGTCCCCAGGTGGGCTCCTTCTTCATGATCAACCTCTGCCTGGTGGTCATCGCCACGCAGTTCTCCGAGACCAAGCAGAGAGAGCATCAGCTGATGCAGGAGCAGCGCGCCCGGTGCTCGTCGTCATCCACGCTGGCCAGCGAGCCCGGCGACTGCTACGAGGAGCTCTTCCAGCTCATCTGCCACATGATCCGCAAGGCCCGCAGACAGACCGTCACCCTCTTCAACACGCTGCGAGGGAAACCTCGCGGCTTCAGGGGCGTCGGCAGAGGCAGGCGAGGCGAGGGCAGGGACAGGAAGACCAACGGGAGAGGAGGGCGGGAGAGAAGAGCTGTTTTCCGACCTGGTGAGCAACGAGGGGACATGTGGTTATGGCGTGATGAATGGGTTTCAGCTGGCAACAAGTTGTTGACCCTAACTGAGCTGCTCCTCATTGTGCTACAGCGGAACAGATGGTTCCGTGTTTCATGCGGATCACATTGTTGCTTCAGCGAATAGGCTAGGTGGAGACACACTCACAACACAGCTCATTAGCATTAAAGCTACACACACACACACACACACACACAAAATGTGTCCATTTTTTAGCAACGTCCCCACTTTCCATCATCAAAACAAGACCATGAACACAAATGTATAAATACTTACCGTGGCATTACATAACCTTCTTCAAACAATAGCTGTGTCCCAGAAGAAGGGCTGCATCCTTCGTCATTATGCCGCACGAAGGCTGGAACATTTCTAAGGCTCCTTCAAAGGCAGCCTACAAACATGTGGCCTGATTTTAAGTTAGGTTAGGTTAGTTAGATGCAGTGTGAGGCAACAGTGTGCATTTCAGACAAAACTACATAAAGTAAATGTGAATACACTTTAGAGTAGTCAGTGTACAGCTTGTATAGCAGTATAGATGTACTATCCACTGAAAATGAGTCAACACATTATTGTGTAAATAGCCGTGTGTCTTGTCTACAGTCAAACATGGAATAGAGTATGGAACAGAGTAGTTTTACACTCTGGGTCTCCACGAATGCTGCCCACACTGGCGGAGATGTGGTTCATACATGTAACGTGTCAGTATGTAGTTGGCAACACAAGTGAGGAGTAAGGTAATTACATTTTGTCTACAGTAAAGCATGGCAAAGGTAGTGTCATGGTCTGGGGCTGCACAAGGGCTACCCACACTGAGGAAGCTGGGGTTCATACATGGACTGTGTCAGTAGTCATTAATAGCTGGCAACACAAGTGAGGAGTGCAGTAATTGCATCTTGCCTACAGTCAAGCATGGTGGTGGTAGTGTCATGTTCTGGGACTGCACGAGTGTTGTCCACACTGAGGGAGCTATGGTTCGTACATGCACTGCGTCAGTAAGTAGGTGGCAACACAAGTGAGGAGGAAGGTAATTGCATCTTGTGTACAACCAAGCATGGTGGTGGCGGTGTCATGGTTGAGGCTACACGAGTGCTGCCCACACTGGGGGGAGATATGGTTAATTGAGGGGAAACATGAATTCCAACATGTACTGTGAAAAAGTATTACAGTGTGTGGCAATTTCTTTTGGACTTTACGCCAGCCTGCAATTGAAAAGGCTATTTTCTTGAGTTTAATTTCACACTTCAACAGGTTAGGTTGATAACCTTAGAATCAGGAATAGTATCAAATTATTACACATTACTCTGTAATTTGTAACTTAGGAACAATAATAGCTGTCACATACCAGTGATCTCCCCAGTATCTTGTTACAATCATTTGAATAGTCGTGATAAAGATACTCGAATGATACTTGAAGAGTCTTCGTTCTTCCCTATCATTTGTTTATTTTGCACAACCACCTAGTATTAATGTGTCATGAAATGTCACAGTTCAGTTACGGTTGTGTCATTGTTCTGTCACGTGAGTATAGAAATTCAATGTAATCGCCACATAGCTTGTACCAGGAGAAACACGTGCCTTTGTCATAAGAATTGTCATACCTCTTGTTAAATACACGATGCTTAACTTGAACAATATTGTATTGTATTGTACTTTATTTATCCCACAGCAGGGAAATTCACTTGTTACAGCAGCAAGCAAGATACGCAAGTAAAGAATGCATAGTGACATAGTGACTACAACATGGTTCAGGTGGTGCAGCTGCCTGACAGCGGTCGGTATGAAGGACCTGCGGAACCTCTCCTTCTTACACCGTGGGTGTAACAGTCTGCTGCTGAAGGAGCTGCTAAGGGAAACAACAGTGTCATGTAGCGGGTGAGAGGTGTTGTCCATGATGGATGTCAGCTTTGCCAACATTCTTCTCTCCCCCACTTCCTCCACGGAGTCCAGAGGACCGTCCAGGACAGAGCTCGCTCTCCTGATCAGCCTATTGATCCTGCTCCTGTCCCTGTCCATGCTGCCCCCTCTCCAGCAGCCCACAGCATAGAAGATGGCTAAGGCCACCACACATATTCTCAAATAAGCCAAATTTGACAGAACAGTGTGACCTGATTTGGTTAAGTCCCTTCAGAAGGATGGCATTCATGCTTACCACTTCATTTTTTTTTTTTTTTGGAGTTCCACAGGGGTTGTTATTGACTGAGGATTCGGAGCTACTAGCTGACTGACGTACCCTCTCCATGCCTCTAGAGTCTTGTCACTGAGTTTTGTTGCGGCTCCCTGTTCGACCATCTCATGCTTCCAATGAGGTTCCCTGTTTAATTGCCTTTCGATCATCAAGAATGTTGCTTTCACGGCATTTGTTATTTGGTAGGGAAGTTGGGTCTTCAATCCATGCGTATTTCGCATCCCATTGTGGTGTCGATGCCTGTTTGTCTCCTTTGACGTAAGTGAGGCCCTCCTTGATCACTTCAAGGCCTTTTTCCTCCACCAAAGTAATTTCTTTCCCTCCAGGTTGGCACCTCCCGCAGCAACAGCCCACATACTTCGGCGCGCAAGCTGCACCAATACTTTCCCACTCTTACCAACTCAGAAATTCTTGGTGTATGTTGAACTTTGTTGATACTTCAACTTGTTCTTTATAATTTACGGCGGTTGTCCTCATGGACCGAGCAAAGTATGTTTTGAAGCAGAGGGCAAGGATTTGTATGTCTTTCGGTAAATCTGGGTGCGTTCTGCCCACTATCTTCCCTAGCGGACTATCCCACAAAGTAAGATGTTTGCCAATGGTTCTTACTGGCCGAGGAACCAGGAAGCCTTCACCATGACCAATTAGTAATTCGATTTCCTTTCGTCATGTCAGTTCTTCTGGTGGCACATCAGGGAAGAACTTCACCAGTTCTTTGGGTCCGATAGTGTTTTGGTCTTTGGCAAATTCATCAAGGCCATAGCATACAAGTGCATACATTCTTGTCCCTCTGGATGTCTTGATCCGCAGTTTGAGCCCGTATTTTTTTGTTTCTACTGTTGTGGCAATGCCCCCTACACCATGCATGGCAATCGTCACATTGTAGCCTTTTAATCCTAGCCTGCGAGCAGCTTTGTGGGTGATGTAGTTTGTATCCGACCGAGGTTGACCATTGTCCCCAATTTCTGGTACTTGCTTGTAGTTGCTTCCAACAGCATTAACAGGACTGTCCGAGTAGTGCCTGACTTGTTCATGAAAGCCGTTTTGGCCTCTTTGGCACCCTCGAGTGACAAGTGCTTTTTGATTTCCTCGAAATCTTTGGGCGATAAGTTTGACAAGATTTTCTTCAGATCACTGACAGTGGTGGTGCTGGGTCTTTATCTCCTCGCACAGTCCTTTTCCTTTTTTGGGCAGAGGTGGAAATGATGGTCCCTTGCGCACTCCCTGTTACAGAGAAATGTTTTTTCACACCGCTCCCCCATGTTGTGACATTTCAAACACATTTCAAAGGCACCTATATCTGCAAAAGCCACCATCCTTTCATGAAGACCAAGTCCCCTAAACTTCCTACAGAGAAAGATCTTGTCTTGATGTCGATCTTCCATGCACACGATACAAGAGCCTTCAGGGTCCCTTAGTGAGGTCGATGTCTTGGTAACTGTTAATTTTTTCTAAGCGGAGAGGGCGGGTTTCCTCAAGCAATGCACATTGCGTTGATGTATTTGTTAAAGAAGACTTTCTTAATTCTTTACAAATGCTAATAACTTGTTGTATTGGTTAGAAGTTGTAACACCATTTTCCGGTAGCCAATCCCTCACAATGTAATTGCGTAGTTTGCTTTCCACTGATAATATGCTGAATGGGTTTTCTGCTGCAGCAGGATTTCCCAATTCTGTTAAATCTGTCAGGACCTTTTCTACTTTCCTAATGAGCTCAATGACTTGTCTTGGGTTGTCTTCCTTTACTGGATGCAGTTCTTGCAGTTCTATCAGGATTTCAACAGCAATGTTTGTTTTCTTCCCAGACTTGTCTCCCAAAACGCTGAATATCTCTTCACCAGTACTATAAGATGCCAGTCTTAACTCTTTTATTATCCTTTTGCCTATATTGTCTATCAAGTGAGCCTTCAAAACTTCCGCTGATCCATGAGGATTTGCCTGTCTTTGAAGAGATTCCCAATCTTTCAAGAGAGTTTTATTGTCATGTGCATTTCTTCCATCTGTAACACTCTCTGCTGCAACCACTGACAACGGTCGCTTTAATTTTTACGGCCTGGATTTGAGTAGGTTGCACTAGCATTGGTCGTTCTGCTGCCGGAGCTTCCATTTGGGTAGTTTGCACTTGTGCTGGTCTTTATTTTGCCTCTGGTGCTTAAAACAGACATGCCTGAAATTCCAGTTTGTTGCTGATTTCTTGAAGGGTTGTGGTCCTTGCTTTTGGTATTTTCAAATCCTCTTGGGGTACCCACGTTTCCCACTTGACGATGGCCTGCCATGCTTCCGCAACCAGTCTCTTGTCCACTATCAGTTGCTCTTTAAAGCCGACTAGACTAATGTTTTTCGGGGATAGCTGTTGAACGGTGTCACAGGCATCTTCAGCCTTCTGGATTACAGATAAAAGGCTGTCATCCATAGGAGTGTCTGGACTAACTCCTCAGTTTCAGTGTACTTTGCGTAGATCACCTCTTTGTTTTTGTTATGGTTATGGTTGTGTCATTGTTTTGTCACATAAGTATAAGAATTCATCGCAATTGCCACATAGCTTGTACCAGTGGAAACACGTGTCTTTTTCAAAAGAATTGTCATACTCCTTGATGAATACACGTACAGTCATGTGACGCTTAATTTTAACAATATTCTCAAATAAGTCAAAGTTGACAGAACAGTGTGTGATTTTGATTGCAGGTCCACCTTGCCCGCACCATTACAAACCCAACCACGCCTCCTCAGGTGAGCCCACGGCGCTTACCACCAGCCCTTCCACTGCGGGCGACTGCCCCCAATGCGGCGCCACTCTGGCGCTCACTGACGGGGTCGTGGCACCAAGCCGTGTCACAGCCAAAGAGGAGGCGGAGGACGGCGCGGTGGAGGAGGCGGACAAGGAGCGAGGACAGTGCGGGATCAAAGAGAGGTCATGCCGGTGGGGCATCGCAGGGGGCACCGCAGGCTGCAGCCCCCAAGAGCAGTGCAGTATGCTATGGTACGATGCGAGGATGAAGCTGTGGGGCATCGTGGAGAGCAAGTACTTCAACCGAGGCATCATGATCGCCATCCTGATCAACACTGTCAGCATGGGTATCGAGCATCACGAGCAGGTGCACACTTTCCTCCTTCATCTTTTCCTCATTCATTCTCTTCTCTCCTTGCTGCAACCACACAGCTTACATCCTCCTGGCCTACTAACACACATTACAGCAATGTGCTGGGGTACTTTTTAACTCTCCTGCATCCTCTTTTTGTAAAAATACTGGCCCAGTAGAGCGGACACGTGCAGTAAAGGTTAGCAAGATGCACCAGAGACCACCAACCAACCTTCTCGCCATGAACGTGTATTTTTTTTTAGCCGCTACAGTTTCCTGTCTCCGCTTTGTCTTTCCATCAATATATCTCGCTCTTGTTACGCTGGCGCCCCCACAGTGGTGGCTCGTCTCTCATCTGGGAGGCGTCTAAAAATAGGCAGAGAGGATCGAGTCTTTGCTGCGTTTAATGAAGGGAAGAGATCGAGTAGGCTGCTTGCACCTTCCGCTAAGCAAACTTAACTAAACGCTGTGTTTGAATGTGCACCCTCACTCAGATGCACTACACCTGTGTCGCCCCGGAGACCACCACCATCTCCTTGTGTTGGTCATGTAGAAGAACAACAACATTATAGAACGTTCCTTCATTCCTCCCTTGGTGCTGTTAGTTGGTGATTAATCAATAAGAGATATGACTCAAATCAACAAAATAGTGGCTTTTTGTGGTCTTTCTGAGGTTTTTTGGCAAGGTAATTGTGTCTTTTCTACAGCCAAGCATGGTGATGGTGGTAGCGTGCACGAGTGCTGCCGGCACTGGGCAGCTGCCGTTCATGCTTGGGGAAAGATGAATTGCAACATGTACTGTGAAATTGTGAAACAGCGCATGTCTCCCTCCCTTTTACTTCTTGCATTTAATGAGGCTTATCAGCATGCAGCATATCATGCACTATCTTCCTGAAAGGCACATCAAAGTAGACGCACATCATAAACACTGCGTTCACAGATCTCGGCGACGTAAATCGTCGAAAGCGACAAAACGAGTGACTCTTTCTGGTCTTTTGGAAGGATAATCATGTCTTTCTTGGAGTCAACATGGTGATGGAAGCGTGCACAAGTGCTGCTGAGGAGCTGCGGTTGATGTTTGGGAAAGATAAATTCCAACATGTACCGTGAAATTGTACTTTTTCTTCTCGTGTTTAATGAGGCATAACAACATGCAGCCTCATCTTACACGAAAATAGACACATCTTAAAACAGTGTGTTCACAGATTTCGGCGACTTAAATCGTCAATAGCAACACAACGAGTGACTCGTTCTGGTCTTGCCCACAGTCAAACATGGTGATGGTAGTGTACACAAGTGCTGTCGGCATTGCGGAGATGTACGGTGACATCGTGAAATAGAAACACACCTGAGAATCACTGCACTAAAGTATATCTAAGTTTACTTTTTATAGTATTGTCCCGTGACAGGCTAGACTAAAATGCGACCAAAAAATATCACGGCTTTGTTCAAACGTGGCAATGTCTTTCTTTAAAATGATTCTGACATTCAGGAAGGAAAACAGGGTATGAAGGAGTGTAAATGTCAGAAGGCGTCCAGGTTGAGAGCGGCAAACACTCCTGGGATTGCTCCTGACATCGCAATTATGACTCGGAAATACCGGGATTGTGTGGCGCTAGATTGGCGATCTACAAGGGGCATTAGTCGCCGTTGAGTGCGAGGCTAAAGTGTGGAGCGCATGGAGCGTGATTGATGGCTTTGCCTCGCGAATGAATAATGCAGTGTGACGCTCGTGCTGGAGGGATGAAACCAGTCTGGAGAGAGCGAGAGTGTGCTTCCGGTGTGCAACGATGCCCACGTGAGTTTGCCTGAACAGGAATATGCGCGTAAACAAAGGATGCATTAGCTGTTGTTAATAAATGCAGAAGAACCAGCGTTGGGCCAATCACAGTGAAACCATGAATCCTTTCCAGTAGGTCCAACTCTAACCGAAACCTACTCTAACCAGGGGTGTCCAGACTTTTTCCAGTGAGGACCTCATAGTGAAAAGTGAAAGGGTGCACATTTGGATCTTAATGAGGTTTTAAGTAGAGCTACAATATGCAAAAGCAAGACAAAAAGCACTTTGAAAAAGTAATTTATTGAAAACAAAAATTAAACTGAAATAGGCTGTTTATCAGCTGAAATGCCATTATTTTTCATATCATTCTCATGATATAATTTTGTTCTCGAAAAATTGTGGCTTTTTCTCGTTAGATTACATTTTTCACTTGATATTTTTACTTTATTCCGTAAAATTCCAGCTGTTTTTTACTTTTTTTCGAACCATTTCAACTTTCTTCTTGTAAGTTTTTTCTTGTAATTATGACTTTGTTCCCATAATATTTAGACTTTATTCTCGTAAGATTATCGCAACTTTATTTATTGCTTTGTTTAATTTCTCATAATATTACGACTTAAAAAAACTCCTTTTCTTCTTTAATATTTCAACTCTGTGCTACTGACATTATTTTTCCTCATTACATTACAAATGTATTCTTGCAACTTTGCAACTGTTTTTCATTAGAATCACATTTATGTTGACTAATATGTTGACTTTATTCTTGTAAAATTGCTGCAGATTGTTCCATATCCGCTGTTGTTTTTTTTAGATAGATGATGTGCATACGGTCCAGCTAAGAAAATAGAATTTGTATGAAGCGCAAATAGAGAAATGACCACGAGGGAGGAGAAATGACACACGGAGTTTATTTAAAGTAGTTAAGTTATTGTTGAGCTCACATTGCACACAGTTGGCATCCACTGGTGCGGATTGTTAGTGTGACTTCAAGTCAGAAACACAAAAGGTCTTTAGATCCGATCCCAGGTCTGCCGTAACGAGAGATGCCCCTAATGGATCTCCAGGGTTTGCGGCGCGTTTGGTTGCTCAGCAAACAGCGGTCACTTCTCAGGTCATTACCAAAAACTGGTGGGCATGCATCATTAGCCTGTGTTTTCCCCCCCGCACGCTAAGCTCTTATTACTGCAACACACACACTCATGCAAATGCAACACTAACGCACTGCTCATTGATTTGTTGTGGCGGCGGCGAACGGCTACAGCGAAATGTCATGAACATCATTGGTGGAGTTGCAGAGGAGCTGTGTGGAATTGTGATCTGCGACTACATTCATGATGGAGCCAAATTTAGACCTCTACCTCTGTGTGTGTGTGTGTGTGTGTGTGTGTGTGTGCAGACAAATAGAGTTGTTGCTCTTGGTTGCTGTGAAAATGTCAGCAAACACACACAAAGTGAGAGCCAATAATAGCCTGCAACGTGACAACTTGGTGTTGTCAGCCGGTCTGAGTGCTGAGCGGCTCGCCGACAGCAAACTTTCAGTGGTGGTTTGTCTCATCTGGAACGCTACCGATTTTTAATGATAGCCAATCAAAAGATGGCAGAGGGAGCCAAGCTCAAAGGTCAAGGTTTGTAATGTTGGGCCTCTTGGAAACACCTCAGTATGATTAAGTCCACAATCTTAAGCATGTTACATGTTACATGAAGACCTCTATCAGAGGGTCAACCAAAAGTAAGAATGTTTATCTTTAAGACTTCCATCCATCTATTTTCTATGCCGCTTATCCTCACTAGGGTCGCAGGGGTATGCCGGAGGGGTACACCCTGAACTGGTCGCCAGCCAATCGCAGGGCACATATAAACAAACAAGCATCCACACTCACATTCAAACCTAATGTGGGAGGAAACCCATCCATGCACACGGAGAACATGCAAACTCCAGACAGAGATGCCCAAGCGGCGATTCGAACCCAGGTCTTTCCAGATCTCCTGACTGTGTGGCCAACATGCTAACCACTTTAGCTTTTGTCTTGGATTTTTTGCTCTTTTTTTACATTTTTGTCTTTTGTATTGTGTGTGTGTGTGTGTGTGTGTGTGTGTGTGTGTGTGTGTGTGTGTGTGTGTGTGTGTGTGTGTGTGTGTATATATAAATAAGATATTTGTCTTTAATGACTTTGACCTTTTCTTTTTTAATTTTTGGCATTGTATTTTTTGTATTACTTTTTTTTTCATTTTTGTTTTTGCTTATTTGATTTTTGTCTTCAATTATTTTCTTTTTGTAAATTTTTGGTATTGTATTTTTTTCTTTTTTCATTTTTGTTATTGTTTTTGATCAGGAGTGTCCAAACTTTTTCCACCAAAATGAAGGAATGCAAGGGCCGCTTTGATATTTTATAAATATGCAAAGAAGTTAAGAAAAACTGCAAACTGTGTGATAAAAGGTGAAAAGCCTGTTATTACTTTCAACTTTAGTATTTGCTCTTTTTTTCCTGTTTTTGCTGTTATTGTTTTTTAAATTAGCCAAATATTTCAACTTTAATCTTAAATGATCTTCATTTTTTTTTGTAATATTTTGGCTTTATTCCCATAATATTACAACTTTTTCCCCAACCTAATTTTCCAAAAATTACAACTTTATTTTGTTTTGCTTGTTTCTCATAATATTACAACTTAAAAACAAAATATTTGATATTTCTACTCTATGCTACTAAAATGCGATTATTTTTCCTCATAATATTCCAAGTTTATTCTTGTAAAATTGTATTCTTTCTTTGAATATTTTGACTTCTGTAAAATGACAGCTGTTTTTTCCATCAAATTTCCAACTATTTCAATTTTGTTCTATTAAAATTGTCTTCTCATAGTTATTCAATTTACTTTATTCTTGTAACCTTATTACTTTGCC